>NC_142740.1:23115199-23415199 GCF_051943395.1 Hippocampus bargibanti | reverse complement strand
TGGCCACAGGCCATGGTCGGCGGTATCTAAATACCAAATAAATTTTACCGTCTCACAGACTAATATGTGTCCATGTGTATTGTTCAGGCAGTTGGTGTGTGGTTATTAATTGTACATTGCACAACATGACAGAATATGACACACAGAAAAATGCCGATCATAATGAATAGATAAGAATTTGCTATGTGCATACAAGTACGTAAAATTGCTTGTTGAAATATACCTAACATTGATTTTATCGTGGTGTATGACGACTGGGTGGCATTGTGGTCGACGGGTTTGCATGTCAGCCTCACAGTGGTTTCGATTCAGGCTACATCCTTTGTGTGAGGCTTTCGCATGTTCTCCCAATACCTGTACTGATTTTCTCAGGGTACTCTGGTTTCTTCCCATACTCCAAAAGCATGCATGGCAGGCTAATGGAGAACTCTAACATATCCCTTAGTGTGAGTGTGAGCCTCAATTGTTGTTTGTATCGTTGTGCCCTGTAATTAGCTGGCAACTGGTTCAGGGTGTCCCCCGCCTCGTACCCAAGGACAGCTGGGATAGGCTCCAGCATGCCAAAGACCTTTGCGAGGATAAATGGATTATAAAATGACTGACTGGCTGGCTGGCTAAAAAACGACTACATTAATTAAATTTAATGTGCAACGGCAAAAAATGTAAAAATTCTACTCCCATCATCACTACAAAGGCGTTGAGAGGTGAGGGACCATGTGGATACAAAAAGTATGAATGACGGGTAGAGGGAAGTTGAGAAGATATTTGATCAATTCCTATTATTAAAATTAAACAAGGTGAACAGTAAAGGGCAACATGTATCCAAAATTGATGTGACAGTGTCAAGTACCACACCTCATGTCTCAGTGGAGAGAAGAATCATGTTTTAAATAATGCATTTGTTTCAACTGGGGCTAGTGGAAAAACAGCAATCTCAAGTGGTACAAATTTAATTACATATTCAACTTTGTTAAAATATTATTTAAATAGTTATTGTTAACACTGAAGTTGGGCGGTAGGGTAAGTAAATAGTAAATATCCATGTATATTTGACAGCCTTTGAAATGCATTGGTGGGGAGCATAATCTTCTTTTAATGATAGAAACTATTTTATACTTTTTTCTTTAAAAAACGTTTAAATTACCTATCGATGTTAGATTACAGCTAACCATTACATAACCTAGTGTCAGTGTCAATACAACATTTGCATGTGTGCTAAAAAGCATATATCCAACACGTTTACCTGCAACATGCATTGGTTCCCAGTCTTGTTATCCATGGCAGTCACGCAAGATGACACGAAAACAAACAGTTCAGGCCAACCCCGCCAATTTCATGAAGAACTTGCTGATGCAGAAGCACAGTGGGACAATTGTCTCTTTGAAGGAAAAATTGGATCAACATCCTCGACAGATATCGGAAATAGGATTAGATGTGTTCTTTTCCCTAACACTCCCTTTCAGGCACATTGACTTATGTGACCAATTTGCTCATCTGTTGGGATATAACACTGACTCGGTTGCTTTTTCGATTGCTTGAAATGAAAATACAAATAAATGAATGAATGAACAAACAAACGAACAAACAAACAAACAAACAAACGAACGAACGAACGAACGAACGAACGAACGAACGAACGAACGAACGAACGAACGAACGAACGAACGAACGAACGAACGAATGAATGAATATGAAATAACCTCCAAAGAGAGCAGCAGTTAGGAAAATAAAAAAAAAATGTCAAGCGGAGGTGCACGTCAACATATTGGAACTGAAGTGAGTCAGACCTAGCTCTCCAAGTGGAGATTTTTACATAGTGTACAAGAACGGTCCCAAAATATTTCTTTCACCTGTGGAAAATCTTGCAAAATCTACTGGAGAAAGGGAAAAATACTAGATGGCAAGTGTTTGAAAGGGGGATTACATCAAGTAGAAAACTCTAGCTAGGTTGAAGAGTTTCCAAATCATCATCTCCAAGCTGTGCATTGAGGAAAAGAGCTTCTTTGGTGACTGGACATATCTGACAACGAAATCTTGAATCAACAATACGGTCAACACAATCCTGCAATGTTCGGGTGTGTGTGTTGTGATACATCTAATTCAGGAGACCTGAGAGACACAAACCATGTGATGACCTGACTTGGCATATGTTTTTCGCTCCATTCTAATCAAGATAGCCCAGCTAAACCTTGTGAGGTTTTATTGACCTTGTCGCTAATTATGACAGCAATTTCAACATGAGAGTCAAGAATAATTACATCAAGTTAGCACAGAGTTGAGAAGAGCATCATCACATCACAGCTCTGTGACAGTGACACTTTTCTCCCGAGCCACAAACACACTCGCCAATTCTACCGAGTGAGAGTGGAGGGCCCCCAGCAAATTCTTAGCAACGGTAACCACCCATCAAGGCACTTGTGGGTGACTCCGCAGTCACAACAGAATACGTCCCAGGCTGTCGGAGAATTCAAAGGCACTTGAAAAGCTGGTGGAGTAGGCAAGGATGTCTTTCAAATGTGTCAAAGTCAAGAGGAAAGAAAAGTTGAAGGCCGCATGGTGGCCATTGGAAGTTTTGGGATATTTCTGAATGGCCGGTACATTCCCAGCCAGAATTTCACAACAAATTACTCATTCAGCATTCAGATTAGCACAGACCTTCCTGTAAAGTATGTAAAGAACTTGACTTCAATTGATTGTCAATATTACAGTTATTGTAGTGCATTGCGTAATAGGATAAAATAACTTAGAAACATTTTTAAGTCGATGTATTGTCTACTTAATAAAGCATCTGGATCAAGATGATTCAATTATGGGCCCCTTTGTGAAAAACACTATATTGAATAAAGGCAACGTTATTTTTAAGTGCAGCAAAAAAAAAAAAAAAAAAAAAATCAACCCAAAAAAAGCCTCAAACGACTGCAGTATACAATTAAATGAGGATCAAATATGGACCGACAGGTTCTGTGTTTGAATCTTGGTTCAAGCCTTTTTGTGTAGAGTTTGCGTCTTGTTTCTCTGGTTCTGTGGGTTTTTGATATTTGCCCTGTGATTGACAGGGGACTACTCCAAAGAGCACAGTGCCTCTAGCACGCATGGCTATAGGTATGGTATAGGCTAATTATTTTGTGGAACTCTCAGCAATCGTGGAATTACTGTAAAATATGATTTTCATTCTTTTGAAAAAAAATATTGTATTTATAGTCTTTAAATAAAAACAAAAGAGCTTTTGAAAATAGAAGGATAACACATCAGTAAAGAAGTGCATCGCCACCCTCTCTGTTCCTTCCCCCCCGCCCGTGGGCAGGCGCACGCCCCCGCTACCCCAACCCTCACGCTACGCAGGCGAAACCGAGCGCTGCGCTCAATTCCTAATGCAGTGTGCGCTCGTGTTTGAACAACATCCTGACGCCTACGTTAGCGATGAGGCTAAGGTAGCCTTCATCACCAGCCTGCTCGCGGGTGAAGCCGAATCATGGGTGCTGGCGGTACGAGAGTCCCGGCCGGAGCTGTGCGCCTCGTATCCGGACTTCTTAGCCGAGATTCGCCGGGTGTTTCGCCATCCAGTGACGGAGGTCGAGGCGGAAGGGAGAATCCTCGACTGCGTCCAAGGGGCCCGTTCGGCCGCAGAATACTCCGTCGCTTTCCGGATCCAGGCCGCTGGCAGCGGCTACGGCGACCGAGCGTTGAGGGGGGTGTTTCGTCGCGGCTTGAATTCCGACCTAAAGGATGAGTTGGCTACCCGCGACGCCGGCACCACCTTCGACGACCTCGTCGGGATTGTCATCGGCTTGGATCAGCGTCTTCGAGAGCGGCGAAAGGAGCTGAGCGACCGACGGCCCGAGGTACCCCGAAGCCGACCCCAGTCGACCACACCCGGCAGCGACCGCGCGCAGCCCCAGGAGGGACTCTTTGAACCGATGGTGATAGGGGGGGGAGACGACCGCGCCAACCCGAGGGCTCGTCGCACCCGAGGCCCCCAGCCTAGGACCCACGGCCAATGTAAGTCCCCGCCGAAACGGAATCCGTTGGGGGCTAAGTCCACTACACGAGTCACACGGTTGGAGCTGGAGAGTGAACTATTTGGCCCCTCCAGCTCCCAAAGAGTGCGGGCACTAGTGGACTCGGGGGCCGACGGGTGCATTATCGACCCCCACCTGGCCGACCTGCTGGGCTGCCGACTTTTAGATCTCCTTCCCCCTAAGGAGATCGTCGACCTGGATGGCCGATTATTAGCCCGGGTCACCCACCTCACGGCCCCACTTAAGCTCCGAGTGGCAGGCAACCATGTGGAGCACCGCCAATTTCTTGTTATGCCCTCCCGGAACGCGCCATTGGTCTTGGGTCTCCCCTGGCTCAAGGCCCATGACCCATCCATTTCTTGGGAGGGCCCCACCATTCAGGGCTGGAGCCCCTACTGCTACGCTAACTGCCTGCGGTCGGCTACGGCAGGGCGTAACCCCTCCCGCGGTGGCCCGCCCGAGGCCATCTGCCTCAAAGGCGTGCCACATTGCTACCACGACCTGCGGGAGGTGTTCAGCAAAGACAACGCCCAATCCCTGCCGCCCCACCGACCGTATGACTGTGCTATAGACTTGCAGCCAGGGGCTCCATTACCGGACTCCAGACTTTACCATATTTCTCAACCGGAACGGGAAGCCCTGAGCACTTACATAGACTCCTCTCTAGCGGCAGGACTCATTCGGCCGTCGCGTTCCCCGCTGGGCGCAGGGTTTTTCTTTATCGACAAGAAGGACGGATCCCTGCGCCCATGCGTTGACTACCGGGGCCTGAACGACATCACCATCCGCAACAAATACCCTCTCCCCCTCATGGATTCGGCCTTTGCGCCCCTTCAGTCCGCCACCATTTTTTCTAAATTAGATCTTCGCAGCGCCTACCATTTGGTCCGAATCCGTGAGGGGGATGAATGGAAAACAGCCTTCAAGACGCCTTTAGGGCACTTTGAATACCTGGTGATGCCGTTCGGGCTCACGAACGCGCCTGCCGTATTCCAGAATTTAATTAATGATGTGCTCAGGGACTTCCTCAATGTTTTTGTTTTTGTGTACCTCGATGACATTCTTATTTTTTCTCGCTCTGCAGAAGAACACCGGCAACACGTCCGACGGGTCCTGGCGCGGCTCCTGCAAAACCGGCTCTATGTGAAGGCAGAGAAGTGTGACTTCCATGTCCGCTCTCTGTCGTTCCTGGGGTTTGTGGTGGAGCAGGGGCAGCTCAGGGCCGACCCCGCCAAAACCAAGGCGGTGGTGGAATGGCCGATCCCAAAGACGCGCAAGCAGCTTCAGCGGTTTTTGGGGTTTGCCAACTTCTACCGCCGCTTCATTCGCGGGTATAGTCAGAAGGCACTCCCCCTCACTAACCTCACGTCCACCAAGCTCCCTTTCAGGTGGACTCCCGAGGCTGAGGGGGCTTTCAACCGCCTCCGTCGTGCCTTCACCAACCCCCCCGTTCTGCGTCATCCCGACCCGGATCTTCCGTTCACGGTCGAGGTTGACGCATCCGAGTCCGGAGTAGGGGCCGTCCTTTCCCAGCGCTCTCCCACCGACCAGAAGCTACGCCCATGCGCCTTCTTCTCCCGCCGGCTCAGCCCCGCCGAAGCCAATTACGACGTCGGCAATCGGGAACTGCTGGCGGTCGTCCTGGCCCTGCAGGAATGGAGACACTGGCTTGAGGGAGCTAAACACCCCTTCACCGTCTACACGGATCACAAGAACCTGGCGGCCATCCGGTCGGCCAAGAGACTTAACTCACGGCAGGCCCGATGGTCACTCTTCCTCACCCGTTTTGACTTTTCTCTCACCTACTGCCCAGGGTCACAGAACACCAAGCCCGACGCCCTATCCCGTATCCATGAGCCGGCAGAAAGGGAGGAGACCACCGCCAACATCCTGCCGGCCCAGCGCATCCTGGGCGCCCTGAGGTGGGAGGTTGAGAGAAAAGTCCAACAAGTCCAGGGAACCACCACCATCCCCAGGGGCTGTCCCAAGGATCGCCTGTTCGTCCCCCCCCCTCTACGCACCGAGGTGCTCATCTGGGGGCACACATCTAAGATAGCTTGCCACCCGGGGGTCAACAGGACGATCCAACTCATCGCCCAACGGTTCTGGTGGCCGGGGTTTAGGAGGGACATCACCCTCTTCGTGAAGGCCTGCCCGACCTGCGCCCGTGGAAAGGCCTCCCACCAGCCCCCGGCCGGACTCCTCCAGCCCCTACCGGTTCCGTCCAGACCCTGGTCCCACATCTCCGTCGACTTCGTGACAGGCCTTCCCCCCTCCCGTGGCAAGACGGTCGTCCTCACCGTAGTGGACCGATTCTCCAAGTCGGCCCACTTCGTTCCGTTAACCAGGTTGCCGTCCGCCACCGAGACGGCTCAACTCCTGGTTAACCATGTCGTCCGTCTCCACGGGATTCCGACGAACATCGTGTCGGATCGGGGACCGCAGTTCGTGTCCAAGGTATGGAAGCGTTTCTGTCGGTCCCTAGGGGCATCGGCGAGCCTGTCGTCTGGGTACCACCCCCAGACCAACGGACAGACGGAGAGGAAGAACCAGGACCTGGAGGCGGCCCTCCGGTGCGTGTGCCTCCACAACCCGGCGTCGTGGGCCCTGCACCTACCCTGGGTGGAGTACGCCCACAACTCCCTGGTCTCCGCAGCCACAGGTCGGTCCCCATTCATGTCCGCCTGTGGCTATCAGCCGCCCTTATTTCCCACACAGGAAGGCCAGGTGGAGGTCCCTGTCACATCTCGTTGCCATCCGGGGCGCGCCCCGCCCCTCCTGTCACCTCCTCCGCCAATCCTGGGAGACGGCCCCTCCAATCATCGTACACCTGGGTTCCCACAGCTGATTGTCATTTCACTGATGGTGCCTTCTGACTATATCTGTTTCGCGCTCACTACCGTCTCCGTCGGAGTATTTTTGGTCATTGCCGTTTCCACTTCCGTGTTGCCAGGTCTGCTATCATTCAGTTATCTTCCTTCACTCATTCCTGTTTGTTATTATTTGATGCTTTGTCCAGTAAAGACTCTTTATCCATCCAAGCCTGTCACGCCGTGTATTTCGGGTCCTTCCCTAACACCAAGAGTCCGTCGCTCGAGGTCTGCCTCCTAGCACTCGAGCGATCGTCACACAATACTCCGACCACCCATGGACCCCGCCGGCGTTGACAGGTATTTTACCGCCCTTGTTCAAGAGGCGGAGCGTTCGAGCCAGCTGGCCCAGACGATTGAGGAAATGCGCCACGCCACTACCTCGCTGGCTCAACGCCTCAAGGAGATGGAAAAGTGCATCGCCACCCTCTCTGTTCCTTCCCCCCCGCCCGTGGGCAGGCGCACGCCCCCGCTACCCCAACCCTCACGCTACGCAGGCGAAACCGAGCGCTGCGCTCAATTCCTAATGCAGTGTGCGCTCGTGTTTGAACAACATCCTGACGCCTACGTTAGCGATGAGGCTAAGGTAGCCTTCATCACCAGCCTGCTCGCGGGTGAAGCCGAATCATGGGTGCTGGCGGTACGAGAGTCCCGGCCGGAGCTGTGCGCCTCGTATCCGGACTTCTTAGCCGAGATTCGCCGGGTGTTTCGCCATCCAGTGACGGAGGTCGAGGCGGAAGGGAGAATCCTCGACTGCGTCCAAGGGGCCCGTTCGGCCGCAGAATACTCCGTCGCTTTCCGGATCCAGGCCGCTGGCAGCGGCTACGGCGACCGAGCGTTGAGGGGGGTGTTTCGTCGCGGCTTGAATTCCGACCTAAAGGATGAGTTGGCTACCCGCGACGCCGGCACCACCTTCGACGACCTCGTCGGGATTGTCATCGGCTTGGATCAGCGTCTTCGAGAGCGGCGAAAGGAGCTGAGCGACCGACGGCCCGAGGTACCCCGAAGCCGACCCCAGTCGACCACACCCGGCAGCGACCGCGCGCAGCCCCAGGAGGGACTCTTTGAACCGATGGTGATAGGGGGGGGAGACGACCGCGCCAACCCGAGGGCTCGTCGCACCCGAGGCCCCCAGCCTAGGACCCACGGCCAATGTAAGTCCCCGCCGAAACGGAATCCGTTGGGGGCTAAGTCCACTACACGAGTCACACGGTTGGAGCTGGAGAGTGAACTATTTGGCCCCTCCAGCTCCCAAAGAGTGCGGGCACTAGTGGACTCGGGGGCCGACGGGTGCATTATCGACCCCCACCTGGCCGACCTGCTGGGCTGCCGACTTTTAGATCTCCTTCCCCCTAAGGAGATCGTCGACCTGGATGGCCGATTATTAGCCCGGGTCACCCACCTCACGGCCCCACTTAAGCTCCGAGTGGCAGGCAACCATGTGGAGCACCGCCAATTTCTTGTTATGCCCTCCCGGAACGCGCCATTGGTCTTGGGTCTCCCCTGGCTCAAGGCCCATGACCCATCCATTTCTTGGGAGGGCCCCACCATTCAGGGCTGGAGCCCCTACTGCTACGCTAACTGCCTGCGGTCGGCTACGGCAGGGCGTAACCCCTCCCGCGGTGGCCCGCCCGAGGCCATCTGCCTCAAAGGCGTGCCACATTGCTACCACGACCTGCGGGAGGTGTTCAGCAAAGACAACGCCCAATCCCTGCCGCCCCACCGACCGTATGACTGTGCTATAGACTTGCAGCCAGGGGCTCCATTACCGGACTCCAGACTTTACCATATTTCTCAACCGGAACGGGAAGCCCTGAGCACTTACATAGACTCCTCTCTAGCGGCAGGACTCATTCGGCCGTCGCGTTCCCCGCTGGGCGCAGGGTTTTTCTTTATCGACAAGAAGGACGGATCCCTGCGCCCATGCGTTGACTACCGGGGCCTGAACGACATCACCATCCGCAACAAATACCCTCTCCCCCTCATGGATTCGGCCTTTGCGCCCCTTCAGTCCGCCACCATTTTTTCTAAATTAGATCTTCGCAGCGCCTACCATTTGGTCCGAATCCGTGAGGGGGATGAATGGAAAACAGCCTTCAAGACGCCTTTAGGGCACTTTGAATACCTGGTGATGCCGTTCGGGCTCACGAACGCGCCTGCCGTATTCCAGAATTTAATTAATGATGTGCTCAGGGACTTCCTCAATGTTTTTGTTTTTGTGTACCTCGATGACATTCTTATTTTTTCTCGCTCTGCAGAAGAACACCGGCAACACGTCCGACGGGTCCTGGCGCGGCTCCTGCAAAACCGGCTCTATGTGAAGGCAGAGAAGTGTGACTTCCATGTCCGCTCTCTGTCGTTCCTGGGGTTTGTGGTGGAGCAGGGGCAGCTCAGGGCCGACCCCGCCAAAACCAAGGCGGTGGTGGAATGGCCGATCCCAAAGACGCGCAAGCAGCTTCAGCGGTTTTTGGGGTTTGCCAACTTCTACCGCCGCTTCATTCGCGGGTATAGTCAGAAGGCACTCCCCCTCACTAACCTCACGTCCACCAAGCTCCCTTTCAGGTGGACTCCCGAGGCTGAGGGGGCTTTCAACCGCCTCCGTCGTGCCTTCACCAACCCCCCCGTTCTGCGTCATCCCGACCCGGATCTTCCGTTCACGGTCGAGGTTGACGCATCCGAGTCCGGAGTAGGGGCCGTCCTTTCCCAGCGCTCTCCCACCGACCAGAAGCTACGCCCATGCGCCTTCTTCTCCCGCCGGCTCAGCCCCGCCGAAGCCAATTACGACGTCGGCAATCGGGAACTGCTGGCGGTCGTCCTGGCCCTGCAGGAATGGAGACACTGGCTTGAGGGAGCTAAACACCCCTTCACCGTCTACACGGATCACAAGAACCTGGCGGCCATCCGGTCGGCCAAGAGACTTAACTCACGGCAGGCCCGATGGTCACTCTTCCTCACCCGTTTTGACTTTTCTCTCACCTACTGCCCAGGGTCACAGAACACCAAGCCCGACGCCCTATCCCGTATCCATGAGCCGGCAGAAAGGGAGGAGACCACCGCCAACATCCTGCCGGCCCAGCGCATCCTGGGCGCCCTGAGGTGGGAGGTTGAGAGAAAAGTCCAACAAGTCCAGGGAACCACCACCATCCCCAGGGGCTGTCCCAAGGATCGCCTGTTCGTCCCCCCCCCTCTACGCACCGAGGTGCTCATCTGGGGGCACACATCTAAGATAGCTTGCCACCCGGGGGTCAACAGGACGATCCAACTCATCGCCCAACGGTTCTGGTGGCCGGGGTTTAGGAGGGACATCACCCTCTTCGTGAAGGCCTGCCCGACCTGCGCCCGTGGAAAGGCCTCCCACCAGCCCCCGGCCGGACTCCTCCAGCCCCTACCGGTTCCGTCCAGACCCTGGTCCCACATCTCCGTCGACTTCGTGACAGGCCTTCCCCCCTCCCGTGGCAAGACGGTCGTCCTCACCGTAGTGGACCGATTCTCCAAGTCGGCCCACTTCGTTCCGTTAACCAGGTTGCCGTCCGCCACCGAGACGGCTCAACTCCTGGTTAACCATGTCGTCCGTCTCCACGGGATTCCGACGAACATCGTGTCGGATCGGGGACCGCAGTTCGTGTCCAAGGTATGGAAGCGTTTCTGTCGGTCCCTAGGGGCATCGGCGAGCCTGTCGTCTGGGTACCACCCCCAGACCAACGGACAGACGGAGAGGAAGAACCAGGACCTGGAGGCGGCCCTCCGGTGCGTGTGCCTCCACAACCCGGCGTCGTGGGCCCTGCACCTACCCTGGGTGGAGTACGCCCACAACTCCCTGGTCTCCGCAGCCACAGGTCGGTCCCCATTCATGTCCGCCTGTGGCTATCAGCCGCCCTTATTTCCCACACAGGAAGGCCAGGTGGAGGTCCCGTCTATCGATCATCACCTCAGACGGGCCCACAGAGTCTGGAAGGAGACCAGGGACGCCCTGTCACGCACCGCATCCCGGAACCGGCGGGTGGCAGACCGCCATCGACGGCAAGCACCCAGCTACCAGGTCGGGCAGGAGGTCTGGCTATCCACGAAGGACCTTCGGCTGGCAGGGTCCTCGGCCAAGCTGGGCCCACGCTTCACGGGTCCCTTCCCCATCGAGGCCATCCTCAGCCCGGTCTCGGTGAGGCTCCGGCTACCACCCACCATGCGGATCCACCCCGTGTTTCATGTTTCCCTCCTCAAGCCAGTGGAGACCAGCCCCTTAGCCCCCACGC
This sequence comes from Hippocampus bargibanti, assembly GCF_051943395.1. Classification (NCBI taxonomy): domain Eukaryota; kingdom Metazoa; phylum Chordata; class Actinopteri; order Syngnathiformes; family Syngnathidae; genus Hippocampus; species Hippocampus bargibanti. The sequence goes on along the minus strand of NC_142740.1, from coordinate 23,404,060 downwards.
CCGCCCCCCCACCTCCCCCCCGGATATTGGACGACGGACCAGTCTACACCGTGCGGGAGATACTGGACTCCAGACGCAGGGGCAGAGGAGTGCAGTACCTGGTCGACTGGGAGGGCTATGGACCTGAGGAACGTCAATGGGTCCCACGTGCCTGGATCCTCGACCCATCCCTCACCCGGGCGTTCCATGCGGCTCACCCATCCAAGCCTGGGGGGCCGCCGAGAGGCGTCCCTTGAGGGGGGGGCACTGTCACATCTCGTTGGACAGAAAAGTAAACATTTTGTACTGCACTATATCGGAGGAGAAAATCTGTTATCACGCCAGTCCTCAATTTTGCCTAAATATGCACTTTAAATTGGATGGGAAATTTGCATGACAAAAGAGCAAAATACAATGGAAAGAGGTCCTTGCTAATGATGATATTTATTTGACAGATATGTACAAAAAGGCTAGGATAGGGTGAGATGCAGAAGAAGTGGGATCATTATAAATAGTTGATTTATGCATGAAATGCTAATAAGATGATTCAGTTTCCTTCCACCTGAGATGTCCTTGGGTAGACAAAACACACACACACACACACACACGTGCACACACACACACACACACACGCGCACACACACACACACGCGCACGCACACACACACACACACACACACACACACACACACACACACACACACACACACACACACACACACACTACGATTACACTTTTGTAGTCATCAAAAACGCTGCTTCTTCCATCCATCCAAACATAATATGAATCGCTTATCCTCACGAGTATAACAGGCATGCTGGGATCTATCCTCGCTGTCTTCGGGCAGTAGCTGTCACAGTTTGCAAGGTGGTGATGGCAGTTGTGGATCCCAAAAAGCAGGCAGGAGGGAGCAGCAGGATGTATTTGAGAAATTGTATTAAAATAAAGTCAACGGGAACAAAATTTAAAACATCAAAGTCATTCAAACAGAAAAATACAAAGTGTCAAATAAAGACCAAGAGTAAAAGTCTGCCAAGATGAAACAAACATGCACTGCATACAATGCATACAATTGCATACAAAGCATACAACATACAATGATCCGACACCGAATGGTCGTGCCTGGAGAGTCAGTTTAACTGTCACCGATTAAAACGACCAGCACCTGCGAGGCTGCAGGTAGGGCTGACAGCGCCACTGATTGGGACGACCAGCACCTGTGCAGGTGCAGGTGCAGGTGGGGCTGACAGCGCTACCCATTGGTCGTCACCCAGATCATGACATTACCCCCCCTTCACGGGACTGCTTCCAGAAGTCCCAACAGTCTCCCAAAAGGTCCAATTCGCCAGGAAACAATGGTGGAGACGGCAACCGTTGCCTCTCCAGCATATGATGGACGGCACTGATCGTCGTGGGCGTGAGTGCGATCCCTCTCGCACATTCACGTGACGACACATGGCTCAACGCGGACGTTGCGCTGCCAGGCACCCGGGACGGCCTTATGGGAACAGGTCTCGGCCGGACGTTGACGTGGAAGTGCAAGCGGCACCGCTTGTCGTGGACGTGAGTGTGACCCTTTTCAAACACTTACGGGACGAAGCATCCGCTCGACATGGACGTGCACTGCCCGGCACAGGGGAAACGAGACCAGTCCTTAGCAGCTGCGGGATCCAGCGGTGAGTTGGGTCTCGGACTGACGTGGACACGGACGTTGCACGGCTCGTCGTCGATGCGACTCAATTCAACATGCACGACGACAGCGTGGCTAGACGTGGGCGATGCCCAGTGGGCGTGCAGTGCCAGACACCCAGTGTCACCCTGGACGGCAACCTGGAAAGAGGTCTCGGCCGGACGTTGATGTGGACGTTATGGCTCGTTGAGTGACGCAATTCAAACTCGACGAGGCGTGGGCTAAGGTGGACGTTGCACTGTCAGGCACAGAGTGGAAATGAGACCGGTCCGTTGTACCTGCGGGATCCGATGGTTGGTCGGGTCATTCCGTCACGGTTTGCAAGGCGGTGATGGCGGTTGCAGATCCCAAAAAGCAGGCAGGAGGGAGCAGGAGGTTGTGTTTGACAAATTGTATTAAAATAAAGTCAACAGGAATAAAATCTTCTTCTTTTCCTTTCGGCTTTTCCCTTCAAGGGGTCGCCACAGCAAATCAGTAACCTCCATCTTTAGAGGTATGATACGCATGTTTGTTTTGGCCCAGCTTTTACGTCGGATGCCCTTCCTGACACAACCCTCTGTATTTATCCGGGCTTGGGACTGGTACAAGAAGACTTATGTCCCTTTGTGGTTACAGAACAAGCAACTCTATTACACAGGAACAACATCTAAAACGACAGCACCACCGCCAACCGGATCATGACAGTAGCCGGAGTATAACTGGAACTGGTTGCCAGATAATCACAGTTCTTGCTACTTTTATAGATTAAATAGATTTGGGGGATGAAAGATGGATAAATGAAGACCGATGTTAAGTAATTAGAAGTTGCAGACCATTCATGTAGAGGTGAGACAATGTTTTTTGTTGTGTTCTTAATTTTTTACGTATGCATGAGGGTGATATACGGGGTCAGTGCATTGCCAATTATGACGGGGGGGTACTTGATTTAAATCACATTTAAGGTATAGCGCAACCCACAGAGATAAATAAAATTCAACAGTATATATATATATATATATATATATATATATATATATATATATATATATATATATATATATATATATATATATATATATATATATATATAAAATAATTATAATAAGTATATGTCAAATTAAAAAAAATCATGTACAATTTTCAAGGTATGTAAATGTTGATAATACTTTTAGTCATGGAGAAATGAGAGATGCAATATGTCTACACAAAAAAGTTTTCCACATTATATTTATTTCAAGCAATTTGGGGGAATTATATTAATTTTTAATCCAACTCAAAAAAGGACGTCAATGGTGAAATACACACAAAGAAGGAGATCCGCCACCTTTCCGGCAGCTCCTATGGGAGTAAACCCATGTTTACTCCCACTATGAAATGTTAAAACCCCTGGCACCACCCCCACTCTTTCTCTCTCTCTTCTTTCTTCTATTTTTTACTTCTCTCCTCTTTTTTCTTTTTGTATAATGATTATCTGTCAGGAACTCTTATTTCCTGTGCGATCAGGTATTGTCTCTTACGCGATTATGTCACCTAATGTATGTTGCCAACTGTTTACAAAATATGGCATAGGATGATGTGCTTGCCGAATCATCTGGTGTTCCCCCCCCTCTCTTTTTTGTCAATTTCATTATGTTGTGCAGACTCAATGAAATGTTAAAACCCCTGGCACCACCCCCACTCTTTCTCTCTCTCTTCTTTCTTCTATTTTTTACTTCTCTCCTCTTTTTTCTTTTTGTATAATGATTATCTGTCAGGAACTCTTATTTCCTGTGCGATCAGGTATTGTCTCTTACGCGATTATGTCACCTAATGTATGTTGCCAACTGTTTACAAAATGTTAAGTATGCAGAATAATTTGTTGAGACACACCTCTGATTTACTTCTAGAAGCTCCACGAGCTATTCAAAACCAGTGGTTTTGTTTGCTTTTGTTGTGTTTTGTTTGCAGTGTTGTTTGTTTGTTTCAATTACTTTGTTCGCATGCCAGTTGAAAAAAAAAAAAGACAAAAAAAAGGTTGGCCGAAATCGCCATTTTGATTGGATGATACTGGCCGTCATGTTGAAACAGGGAAACGGCCCTTCAAATGAGCCCAACGGGTGCACTTCAGCTTGAATGCACTGGAGCATTCGATTTTGAGGAGAGAAAATGCTCTGATTCTAACTAGCAATGATACAATTCCAACGATGAAACAGTCGAATGTCGGTGACATTTTAACAATGCCCCATGTTAACGTTAGCATCAATATACTTCTGCGAGAAGTATATTGCAAATATAAGTGCAAGTGCAAGTGTGGAAGGTTATGAGCCGTGTGCAGGCTCGCTAGCAGTGTACTTTGCCTCTGGACCGGCAAGTTGAATTTCATTCCGATCGTTTTCCTGGATTTTTACCAATCACGAGGAACGGAAAACCATTCATGTTAACGGTGAGTACTATCACAAAGTTATTTTAAATAATATATTCTGACATTTTGTTGAAAAGTGGCCGCGTGTGCGTGCGTGTTTGCTTGCGTATGTGTGTGCGTGTGCGTGCACGCCCTTGTCCGTGTGTGTGTGCGCGCGCGTGCACCCAGTAGCAGCCGTGGGCGCCAGCAACGAAAGCGAGCTGCTTTTCGTCACGGACTCCTCGTCAGGAAGACGTTTCCTTGTGGACAGCGGGGCACAAGTAAGCCTGCTGACGCCCACCGCTGCGGACAAGATGGCAGGTGGATGGCCTGCCTTGTGCGCAGCTAACGGCTCGCCCATCGCTAACTTCGGTTCCAGGTCGGTGACTGTGCGTTTCCACGGACGGGAATTCAAGTGGAACTTTATTTTTCCGCGACCACAGTTCCCATAATTGGCGCCGATTTTTTATGTGCTCACGGACTTCTTGTGGACATTGCCAACCGTCGTTTGATTGACGCCATCTCTTTCGCCACTTTTCCGTGTGTGGCCGGAGGGCTCGGGGCGTTAACGCATGCAAATTATTTAACATCGGGTAACGTTTATGAATGCCTGCTGACCGATTATCCGTCGTTAACCACACCCGCCTTTTCCAATGCCGATACTAAACACGGGGTAGAGCATTTCATTTCCACGGTTGGCCCGCCAGTTTTTGCCCGCGCTCGTCGCCTCGACGCGGCAAAATTGGCAATGGCGAAAGGGGAGTTCGCGACGATGGAGCGCTTGGGCATCGTGAGGCGTTCCAACAGCCCATGGGCCTCACCATTGCACATGGTCCCCAAAAGTGACGGTTCTTGGCGGCCGTGCGGTGATTTTCGTCGGCTTAATAATGTAACCACACACGACCGTTACCCAATTCCGCACATCCAGGACTTTTCCGCACGTTTGGCCGGAGCCGTGATCTTTTCCAAAGTTGACCTCGTTCGCGGTTATCACCAGGTTCCGGTACGGGCAGAAGATGTGCCAAAAACTGCAGTAATAACCCCTTTTGGCCTTTTTGAATTCCTCCGTATGCCTTTTGGCCTGAAGGGGGAGGCACAGACCTTTCAGAGACTGATGGACTCAGTCTTGCGAGGTCTTGATTTTGTATTTGTCTATCTAGACGACATCCTTGTGGCCAGCCCTTCACCGGAGGAACACCTGTCGCACGTAACCGAAGTTTTCAAGCGCCTTGATTCGCACGGCCTTATAGTTAACCCTGTTAAGTGCCAATTTGGTCTGTCCAAGATCGATTTCTTGGGGCATCGCATTTCTCCACAGGGCGCCATCCCCTTACCCGCCAAAGTGCAAGCAGTGGTGGATTTCCCCCGCCCGGCCACAGTTAAGGCTCTGCAGGAGTTTTTGGGCATGATCAATTTTTACAACCGGTTTCTTCCTCGCGCAGCCGACCTCCTACAACCCCTATACGGCGCCTTGAGATAAAAGGCTAACGACCCCGTCGAGTGGGCACCGCAACGAGCACAATCCTTCCAACGGGCCAAGGAAGCTCTTGCGGGTGCAACTCTTCTGGTCCACCCAATCTCAACCGCACAGGTGGCTTTGACTACCGACGTGTCTGATGTTGCCGTAGGGGCGGTGGTTGAGCAGCTTGTGGAGAACGAATGGCAGCCCCTTGCATTTTTCAGTCGGAAGCTGCAAGATAACGAACGCAAGTACAGTGTTTTCGACAGAGAGTTGTTAGCACTCTATCTTGCAATGCGCCATTTTCGTTTCCTCCTCGAGGGGCGCCGGTTTACCGCATATGTGGATCACAAACCACTCACATTCGCCATGTCAAAGGTGACTGAACCGTGGTCGGCCCGACAGCAACGGCATTTGGCGGCCATTTCTGAATTCACAACAGACATTCAGCACGTGGCCGGCAAATGTAACCCTGTGGCCGGTTGCTTGTCACGCGCGATTGTGTGTCCAGTCCAGCTCGGGGTGGATTTTTCAGAGATGGCCACCGCCCAATCTGAGGATCCGGACATCCACGAACTCAAGGCAGCAGGCACAGCCCTGAAACTTGAGAAGGTGGCACTGTGTGAAGGGGGTCCCGCTCTCCTCTGCGATGTGTCTACGGGTCGCACTCGTCCCGTGGTTCCGCAGGAGTGGCGTCTGCGAATTTTTGATTCTATTCATTCCCTCTCACACCCTGGCGTCCGGGCGTCAGTCAAACTACTTGGGGCCAAGTTTGTCTGGCCTGGGTTACGAAAGGACGTCAGGAAGTGGGCAGCTGCATGCGTGGCATGTCAGCGCGCCAAAGTCCACAGGCACACCCGAGCAAACCTGGAAACTTTTCCAATTCCGGACAGGAGATTTGACCACGTCCATGTGGATCTGGTCGGGCCCCTCCCTCCTTCGCAGGGTTGCACACATCTCCTCACCATGGTCGATCGAACCACTAGGTGGCCGGAAGCAGTCCCCCTGTCCTCCACGACCTTGGCAGATATTGCCCGCGCATTTCTGTCGTCCTGGGTCGCACGTTTCGGCACGCCATCCGATATCACTTCGGACAGAGGCCCCCAGTTTGTGTCCGAGCTCTGGTCGGCCATGGCGCAGTCCTTGGGTGTGCAGGTACACCGCACTATGGCCTACCACCCGCAGGCTAACGGGATGTGCGAACGCTTCCACCGGTCACTGAAAGCCGCGCTACGGACCGCGCTGTCGGACGGTAACTGGGTCGACCAGCTTCCGTGGGTCCTGCTCGGGTTACGTTCGGCCCCTAAAGAAGACCTTAACGCTGCCCCCGCAGAGTTAGTGCTCGGTCAACCACTCCGCGTTCCTGGTGAATTTCTGCCTGAAGCTTCGGGTGCACCTTCATTCCCCCTTTTGCCAGCAGAGCCCCTGACTCCAGCACCAATTCACCACTGCGTCCCCAAAATATTTGTTCCGTCTGCTCTTAGGTCAGCCCGTTTCGTCTTTGTGCGTCACGATGCCCACCGCTCTCCCCTCCGACCGCCGTACGACGGCCCGTTTAGGGTGCTCGAACACGGTGAAAAGAGTTTTGTGCTCGATATGGGTGGGCGGAGGGAGGGCATTTCAATAGACAGGCTCAAACCAGCTCATTTAGTTGCAGGCGAGGACGTTTCGCCTGCCCAGGCCCCACGTCGCGGACGCCCTCCGAAACCTCCAGCCTCACCGCAGCGTGCCAGGGTTGAGTGTCGTTCCCCCACTGAGGTCTCGCCTGAATCACCTTCACCACCGAAAGACGGACTGCGTAGTCGTTGGGGCAGGCTGGTTAAGCCCCCTGCAAAATTTTCACCTTGACCTTCCTTCTGGGTGTTCTGGGGGGGGGCTGTGTGGCGGGCACTAGGACCAGGCATCTCACCCAGCAGGTGCAGAGGAGGGGGCGGTTCATGTTACATATATTACACTGCTTTTGCTGTTCAGTTCAGATCCATAAACACGTCTCCACATTTAATCGTGTGTGCTCATTCCTCAACGGCTACAATGTATTATTATTATTATTACTATAATAATAATAATAATAATAATTATTATTATTATTATTATTATTATTATTATTTTTTTTTTAAAAAACAATGTATGTTGCATTTAAATTGATGCTAAATTTACTACCACAAAGATAAAAGCTTATCAGATGCGGTGTCATTTAACACATTTGTTGGCTCAAGTACTTTTATTGTACGCTATTTCCATCTCCGCACAATCCAGGGAAGGGTCCACGTTGTTTCTTTTTTTATTTTCTGCAACAATTGACTGAATCATGACTGAAGAATACAATGCTTAGATGGGGTTTAATCTTGTAATGCAACGTGTTGCGTAGTCGAAGACCCAAAACGATATTTATCTGGTGGGCTAACAGCGGAACTGTCGTGAACGACAATAAAGTGAATAGTTTAAGAAAACCATCATTTATACCAGGCACGAGAGTAAAGTTGGGAAGGGTGAGCATTGGCTAATTTTTTCATCGACAAGTACCCCTCAAAATTGTCTGTCTACACAAGACTGTAAAAAGATGCTGACATTTGTTTTGTAATTATTAGTTTTTGGAGTATTTCGACTGGATCATGTCAAGCATTTGTGCAGCATAACACTACTATCATGACATAGCTCATAAACATACTTCACCATTATCTGTTTGTCACAATTACACATAAATGAAATAAAACAGCTTTGTGTTATGTATTAGACAGAGCTAATTTGTTCCACTTCCTTTAGGTTTTGACACGGCGTCAGGGAAATCATAAAAAAAATGCCAGACTATTGATGCCGTTTAATAACATTGAGTGCTTATTATTGTTGCAGAACTAATTTATAAATTTAGCTTTGAGAAATGGCGCAGTGACACATGAGTGCAAGAGGCAGGCAAATAAAATAATAAACCCAATTAATCTCTCCTCTCTCACAATCGTATTGTGCCAGTTTCATTTTCCAAGACTCACCCAGATATCCCAGGGTTCAAAATTTAGTTTTCTCAAGCAGAGATGGCGATGCAAAGTGCATTGTTACAGTGGTGCTCTCAGCGACATTGTTGACAACATAGTCGGTATGTTTGCTTCAAAGATCTGGGGCAAGCTATGCATTCACAGCCTCTCTAGAGGAACAGGTCCACCTTTTCAGCTTGAAACATCCATCCATCCATTTTCCGTACCACTTATTCCTCACTAGGGTCGCGGGGGTGCTGGAGCCCATCCCAGCTGTCTTCGGGCACGAGGCGGGGGACACCCTGAATTGGTTGCCAGCCAATCACAGGGCACACAGAGACAAAAAACAGTCACTCTCCCACTCACACCCAGCTTGAAACAAAAACACAGAAAAGCTTGTGCTGTAGGCAGCAAATGTAAGCCACCACATCCCTGTCTCATACACACCCCCACATGCGAATGTCATGTCTAGCTACACCACATGTGTCAAAGTCAAGGCCCGCGGGCCAAATCCGGGCCGCCACATCATTTTTTTCGGCCCGTGAAAGCAAATCAAACTTGTTAAATTCCATGATGATTGCTAAAATCTGAGCCAAAATTTCATATTTTTGGATGTCAACCACAATAAAAGTCATTATTCTTCACTTCAGATTTGAAAACGAGTTATTCATTAATTTGCTGTGTGCTCTATATGTAATATTTGAAGGGATTTAAACATTTTAATGGGTTCCCCAAATTCATAATGGCCCTCGAGTGGAAACTATAACTACAATGTGGCCCGCGGCAAAAAATGACTTTGACACCCCTGAGCTACACGCACTTGAAAGCAGTGCAATACATTTGTGTAGACATCTGTAATTAAAGTCATGTAAGTTCAAAAAGGAATAGTTTTAGTTACATTGTGAATTAAAAAAACTAAAACAAAAAAACAAAATACATATGTGCGCAGATACCCCAAACCATATTTTCTGCAGTATAAGGCGCACCCGAGTATGAGGTGCACCCCCTATGAATGGTGAATGGTGTATTTTCAAACATTTTCTGTATATAAGGCGCACCTTCAATGAATGAAAAAAAGTTTCCCAGATATAATATATAAATATATTAAATAATTAGGGCACACCACATTATAAGGCGCTACAGTAGAAGCTGACAGTAGTTGCGAGACCTGTTGTATCTCAATATTAGTTCACATGTATAAGGCGCACCGTCGTCTTTGGAAGAAAACCAAAGCATTTGGCTGCCCTTTATACACCGGAAAATACGGTAAATTACATCCGGATCCATGTTATTTATGTGGCAGCCTACCGTATGTCCACTATACTGCATATAAAAGAATTCAACAGTTTTCACATTTTCCACCGGGAATATTCAAATTAAGTACACACTGGTAGAAAAAAGGGCCAAGTAGAGAACTTACTGCATGCTCACGTTCAGATGAGACATAAATATATTTCACTTTCATTCACTCCGCCTTTTCCTTTATTTTGCTTCTCCTTTAACCGCGGAGGCATCATCAGTATCTCTAATCCATTGCCTTACATTAAGTACTGCTTCCTCATCTCTTCGGCCTCCAGAACTCACTGCACTAGCTGCTAACAGTACTGATGTTTCCTCCAAAAAAAAAAAAAAAAAAAAAAACTGGCCACGGCAGCAAGAGGGAAAGAAAAGGGAGCCATTTTCTTCTCACATCTCATAGGGGGAAAAAATAATCCCCATTTTTGTTCCCCCTCCCTGAAGCGTGATATGGTTATTTAACAGCATTTGTTTGGTAAATGCCATGGAACAAAGCGATGAAGTTCGGCCCTCTCTCCCTGCCTTTGGAGCAGAGCTATTTTTAGCGATGAAATTGATGAGGGAGATTTGCCTTGGTTCTACGATTTTATACTGGGGTTTATTAGCAGCTGCAGAAAAGGGACATTCCACTTTCAGTCACGCCCACCTGGATTTTAAATAGAGTAAATCAGTCTTCTCTGGGGCCAAATAATTCATTGAGTAGCTTCTAATTATTCGTGCCTGTTGTTTAAATGATTGCTTGCTTCAGCCAAGTCAGTTCATTTGTTTATATTAAGCATTGGTGAGGGAACAAAGAATTGTAACATTTGTCAAGGACGGACGAAAATATATAATATAATATAGACCATGAGATAAATCAAGGCCAAATGAAGACCAGGTGAAAGGTTCACTGAAATCGGCCCTTTCATACTTTTTTGAAATTTGAAGTACTTTTTGAATTAAAAATGATGTCTGCAAAAGTTGTTCGCTCCCCCAAACAAATGCAATAGTAATTCTAGGGCTGTTTTCTGACTGAATTGGAAATGTGCTCAATTAAGTCATTCACTGCCATTCACAAAGTTATTCGGGAATTGAAAATATGACAGAGCCCCATTCCCGAATTTGTTCGGGTTTTGTTTTTTCATGCTTGGGTGTCGATATAGCGCTTGCCATGATGTCTGGCAATGTTTTTTTTTCTTTTCCACAAAGGGGCAGAATTTCCTTTTTTTCTATTTTAGCGCTTTGTTCCAGCTTCAGCTGTTGTCAAAGTGCTACGGAAACCCATATGTATGTATTGCATTGCATTTTGGACAGCCGCCCTCATTTCAAGTTCATATAACTCCAGACCCATATAATTTAGGAATAAACTTTTTTTGTAGTGAAAGAAGAGAGTTTAAGGTGTCTAACACTGTACTGAATGTTTATGTAGTCATAAACTCAGGCATGTTTTAGTATGTTGGAGTGCCTGGAGAAATCGAACACAAGCACCGAAAGAATATCCAACCAACCAAGGAATGACATTTAGGTTGTCGTAGACGTCCACATTCCACTATAACCTCCCTGATGTTTGTTATTTTTGTTTTTTTGTTTTTCCCAAGATGGCGGCGCGTGAACACACAGTGGCTCCCCTCTCCTGGCAAATTGGCGTTTTCGTGTTTATTATGTTTGTTAAAGTCATTATAAGTGACTTGCATGATGGGTCAGAGAGGACAGTAATTTCATCTGTGCTGTATGTCATGCATATTAGCATATTTGACAATAAAGCTGACTTTAACATTGACTTTGATCCACTGCGAAAAAGGATGCTTTGATCCTCTCCTCTTTCATCTAGAGCTGCTTCATGTCACAAAGAGGGTGCAGCAAGTGCTGAAGAATGAGTGACTCTCTGTGTCTTTGATTTGTCATGTTATTTAGTTTAGTTTTTGTTTTTTTGACTTCAAAATTGCGCCGCTAGTGTGGCTGCCTTTCCAGCAGCTCTTGTATTTTGTTTTTCTACTTTTTTTCCTTTTCTCTTCCTTTCATAACTTTGCTGCTGTGTTACTTCCGGGTAGAGTGAACACTGGCGCGAATGGCTGCCGCTGCTCACCCGCACACAAAAAAGTTATTATCACTTCACAAGGAAACATGAATAACTTTGACACTACAATGACTTGATCCACAAATAATGCATTTCATACAGTGTCACTTTGCAATGTTCCATCATCATAGTTGAATAAAAAACAAACAACTAATGAAGGCTGATGTGATAATACACCTTGGTGTATTTTATCGTTTTTCATTTTTATATTACTCACTACTATAGTACTCAACTGAAGATGTACCTGGAATTCACTGTTAGCCAAGAGAATAACAGCTCCCTGTGGTCTCAGGTGTTCTGGTTGCGAAACCATGTTTGGATCTTCAAAACCAATAAAAGTTGTTTCGTCTGTACAATTGCCTACACAGTGGCAATACAATATTAACCAGACTATGTGATCCTCATTGCCCTGTCATCCTTCTTCTCACACGTAATGGGGACAAATAATACATTAGTTTTATTACATCACTGTGATGTTGAAGCAAAACAGGCCTTGGGTAATATGTATCTTGAGAATCCAATTGTTGTCAATATTTGGCTGTGAGCAGTGACGTGCGGTGAGGTTCATGGCTGGTGAGGCACTGACGTCATCATAGTCAAATTTACAAACATATGAACTCTACAGAGTAGTTTATTCACCATTTGATTGGCAACAGTTAACGTATTTTGTTTAAAATTTCATGTCAGCATTCTTTATATATACAAACTGTAGCATAGAAAAAAACAATAAAAAAAACGTTTTTATCGTGTTACCTTTAGTCCATGACCGCTCCTTCTGAAGGAAGGCATCGATAACTTCTTTGTAGAAGCCTTCCTTATCTTTCTTCAGTTTTAAAAGTCTCTCCGTCTCAACGGGGATCACTGCCAGTGAAGAAAGTCGTCCTTGATCAGTCCTGTTCCGACTGTATGTTTTCAGTGCTGAGAATGACAATCTCGTCTACTTCTACAGCAACAAATGGGGCTGCACCGATCTCCTTTTTAATGTCATTTCTAATGACATCACCAACTGCTTCAATTAAATCGTTCTGTATTCTGTTTCACAGGCTAGAAAATATAGTGGATGTCCCAAAATGACTTGCTAGCCGGTCATCTTTCTGAGCGAAAGCATGTAATAGTTCAACATAGTTGCCACGATGAGCAGAGCATTTACTTTCATCATTTCCATGAAATGCCAGCTATTGTTTGGCAAGGAAGCAGGTGGCATTGATGAGATCTTTTAAAATCTCCCGGTTCTCCTTTACCTTAGCATTGTGGATGCTGATGTTGAGTCTTCGCTCATTTTTGATGAGGCTCCGTTGTAAATTTTTCAGGTCGCAATATCCCATTTGAGTCCAGACATTGTCACAAGTTGAGAACAGAAGGCAGGAAAAGCAGAAAAGGCGGTTTCTTGCTGGACATCCACACAGCCAGCCTTTTCGCGTGTACCAGTCCGCCTGAAAAGAGCGAGTATTGTGTCCCGTTGTCTGAAGCAAACCTTTTAGATCCGGTGTTGGTCTTCCTTTAATTATTACCTCCTGCTTCGATTGAAAGTCCAGTTGAGAAAATTCTTTCAATTTAGATATGTAATCCTCTATTCTGAAAGTGAGGCCAAGCAACACGAAAAAATGGGTTGCACTTTACTTGCTAACTGTTTACTGTAGCTTTCTGTCTCTAATTCTATTATTCTGCAGACGTGGAGTAAGAAGTATCTCTGGAATCACAAGCGCCCCCTGCCTGTCATGAGGCGGGAGAACTGTGTGCCTCACCTACGCACAGCGTTTTGATAAAAAATAAAACAAAATAAACACTGTAGTACAGTGTTTATAATGTACAATTACTCTGTAGCCGTTGAGGAATGAGCACACACGACTAAATGTGGAGACGTGTTTATTCCAACGGCTAACAAGTGGATCTCACTCTAAACAGCAAATGCAGTGTAATATATGTAACATGAACCGCCCCCTCCTCTGCACCTGCTGGGTGAGATGCCTGGTCCTAGTGCCCGCCACACAGCCCCCCCAAGAACACCCAGAAGGAAGGTCATGGTGAAAATTTTGCAGGGGGCTTAACCAGCCTGCCCCAACGACTATGCAGTCCGTCATTCGGTGGTGAAGGTGAAATCATTCGGGCAGGTGATTCGGGCGAGACCTCAGTGGGGGAACGACACTCAACCCTGGCATGCCGCGGTGAGGCTGGAGGTTTCGGACGGCGTCCGCGACGTGGGGCCTGGGCCGGCGAAACGTCCTCGCCTGCAACTAAATGACTGTCTATTGAAATGCCCTCCCTCCGCCCACCCATATCGACCACAAAACTCTTTTCACCGTGTTTGAGCACTCTAAACGGGCCGTCGTACGGATGTCGGAGGGGAGAGCGGTGGGCATCGTGACGCACAAAGACGAAACGGGCTGACCTAAGAGCAGACGGAACAAATATTTTGGGGACGCAGTGGTGAATTGGTGCTGGAGTCAGGGCCTCTGCTGGCAAAAGGGGGAATGAAGGTGCACCCGAAGCTTCAGGCAGAAATTCACCAGGAACGCGGAGTGGTTGACCGAGCACTAACTCTGCGGGCGGCGTTAAGGTCTTCTTTAGGGGCCGAACGTAACCCGAGCAGGACCCACGGAAGCTGGTCGACCCAGTTACCGTCCGACAGCGCGGCCCGTAGCGCGGCTTTCAGTGACCGGTGGAAGCGTTCGCACATCCCGTTAGCCTGCGGGTGGTAGGCCATAGTGCGGTGTACCTGCACACCCAAGGATTGCGCCATGGCCGACCAGAGCTCGGACACAAACTGGGGGCCTCTGTCCGAAGTGATATCGGCTGGCGTGCCGAAACGTGCGACCCAGGACGACAGAAATGCATGGGCAATATCTGCCGAGGTCGTGGAGGACAGGGGGACTGCTTCCGGCCACCTAGTGGTTCGATCGACCATGGTGAGGAGATGTGTGCAACCCTGCGAATGAGGGAGGGGCCCGACCAGATCCACATGGACGTGGTCAAATCTCCTGTCCGGAATTGGAAAAGTTTCCAGGTTTGCTCGGGTGTGCCTGTGGACTTTGGCGCGCTGACATGCCACGCATGCAGCTGCCCACTTCCTGACGTCCTTTCGTAACCCAGGCCAGACAAACTTGGCCCCAAGTAGTTTGACTGACGCCCGGACGCCAGGGTGTGAGAGGGAATGAATAGAATCAAAAATTCGCCGACGCCACTCCTGCGGAACCACGGGACGAGTGCGACCCGTAGACACATCGCAGAGGAGAGCGGGACCCCCTTCACACAGTGCCACCTTCTCAAGTTTCAGGGCTGTGCCTGCTGCCTTGAGTTCGTGGATGTCCGGATCCTCAGATTGGGCGGTGGCCATCTCTGAAAAATCCACCCCGAGCTGGACTGGACACACAATCGCGCGTGACAAGCAACCGGCCACAGGGTTACATTTGCCGGCCACGTGCTGAATGTCTGTTGTGAATTCAGAAATGGCCGCCAATTGCCGTTGCTGTCGGGCCGACCACGGTTCAGTCACCTTTGACATGGCGAATGTGAGTGGTTTGTGATCCACATATGCGGTAAACCGGCGCCCCTCGAGGAGGAAACGAAAATGGCGCGTTGCAAGATAGAGTGCTAACAACTCTCTGTCGAAAACACTGTACTTGCGTTCGTTATCTTGCAGCTTCCGACTGAAAAATGCAAGGGGCTGCCATTCGTTCTCCACAAGCTGCTCAACCACCGCCCCTACGGCAACATCAGACGCGTCGGTAGTCAAAGCCACCTGTGCGGTTGAGATTGGGTGGACCAGAAGAGTTGCACCCGCAAGAGCTTCCTTGGCCCGTTGGATGGATTGTGCTCGTTGCGGTGCCCACTCGACGGGGTCGTTAGCCTTCTTTTTTCTCAAGGCGCCGTATAGGGGTTGTAGGAGGTCGGCTGCGTGAGGAAGAAACCGGTTGTAAAAATTGATCATGCCCAAAAACTCCTGCAGAGCCTTAACTGTGGCCGGGCGGGGGAAATCCACCACTGCTTGCACTTTGGCGGGTAAGGGGATGGCGCCCTGTGGAGAAATACGATGCCCCAAGAAATCGATCTTGGACAGACCAAATTGGCACTTAACAGGGTTAACTATAAGGCCGTGCGAATCAAGGCGCTTGAAAACTTCGGTTACGTGCGACAGGTGTTCCTCCGGTGAAGGGCTGGCCACAAGGATGTCGTCTAGATAGACAAATACAAAATCAAGACCTCGCAAGACTGAGTCCATCAGTCTTTGGAAGGTCTGTGCCGCCCCCTTCAGGCCAAAAGGCATGCGGAGAAATTCAAAGAGGCCAAAGGGGGTAATCACCGCTGTTTTGAGCACATCCTCCGCCCGTACCGGCACCTGGTGATAACCGCGAACTAAATCTACTTTTGAAAAGATCACGGCGCCGGCCAAACGTGCGGAAAAATCTTGAATGTGCGGGATGGGGTAACGGTCATGTGTGGTTATGTTATTCAGCCGAACCGTCACTTTTGGGCACCATGTGTAATGGTGAGGCCCACGGGCTGTTGGAACGCCTCACGATGCCCAAGCGCTCCATCGTTGCGAACTCCCCTTTCACCATTGCCAATTTTGCCGCGTCGAGGCGACGAGCGCGGGCAAAAACTGGCGGGCCAACCGTGGGAATGAAATGCTCTACCCCGTGTTTAGTATCGGCATTGGAAAAGGCGGGTGTGGTTAACGACGGATAATCGGTCAGCAGGCATTCATAAACGTTACCCGATGTTCAATAATTTGCATGCGTTAACGCCCCGAGCCCTCCGGCCTCACACGGAAAAGTGGCGAAAGAGATGGCGTCAATCAAACGACTGTTGGCAATGTCCACAAGAAGTCCGTGAGCACATAAAAAATCGGCGCCAATTATGGGAACTGTGGTCGCGGCAACAATAAAGTTCCACTTGAATTCCCGTCCGTGGAAACGCACAGTCACCGACCTGGAACCGAAGTTAGCGATGGGCGAGCCGTTAGCTGCGTACAAGGCAGGCCCGCATCCACCTGCCATCTTGTCCGCAGCGGTGGGCGGCTGCAGGCTTACTTGTGCCCCGCTGTCCACAAGGAAACGTCTTCCTGACGAGGAGTCCATGACGAAAAGCAGCTCGCTTTCGTTGCTGGCGCCCACGGCTGCTACTGGGTGTCGGGCGTTGAAGAATCCCGTCGCCTCGTAGGAGCAGGGAGGTGCGCAGCGTCGAGCCTTGGCGCCAAACCGCTGATGGAAATAGCAGGTGGCTTTCCCGCGCCGCTTCTGCGATCCGGCCACGACGGTCGGATCGATTTGCACGGCTAACCGCCGTATCGCCAGAAGCGCTCGATCTGCTTCTTCTGCCAAGCCACGATAGTCGCCGGTGGCTAGGCACGTCGAGTTAGCGAGCACGGCGCGCACTTCGGGTGGTAGCTGGAGAAGGAAAATGTGGGGGAAAAGGAATCCGCCATCATCCGAATTTAACAGCGACAGCATTTTGTCCATTAGATCCACTGCTGTTCCGTCGCTGAGTCCGGGAAGCGAAAGAAGTCTCTCTGCTCTCTCGGAGGCCGATAGCGTGAACCGCCGGAGCAGCAGTTGTTTGAGCGCGTCGTACTTCCCGCATCGTGGAGGCGCGCGCAGAAGTTGCATCATGCGATGCGTTGTCGGTTGGTCGAGGGACGCCACGACCATGTAATATTTTGGGTCATCTGTCGTGACGCCTCGTAGGTGGAAAAGTGCTTCCACATGCTGGAACCACGAAGCCGGGTCGCTGTGCCAGAACTCGGGCAACTTCGCGGCGTAGGCGGCAGCTGCGAGTTTGGGCGCCGGTCGTGGCGACATGGCCGTAGAAGATACATCTTCGTCCGTTGCCATGAACATTTCCATCGTCTGGGTCACCAGTGTAGCCGTTGAGGAATGAGCACACACGACTAAATGTGGAGACGTGTTTATTCCAACGGCTAACAAGTGGATCTCACTCTAAACAGCAAATGCAGTGTAATATATGTAACATGAACCGCCCCCTCCTCTGCACCTGCTGGGTGAGATGCCTGGTCCTAGTGCCCGCCACAACTCTACATTATATACACCAGCTAAACTGTAGAAATTTAGTTCATATACTAAATGTGTTTGAACGCTTTAATAGCGATATGCGGAAGGACAGCAATGCGATCTCATTGCAGAGCAAGCCAGCACAGTAAGCATAGTGATTGCGCAATCCATGGTGAGGCTCAGCCGGCTGCTGCCTCACCGCTCGTCTCAACTTAGTATTTGAACGGTAAATGTGAAAATTCAGCGATTTTGAAAAAAACCCTAAAACGGTGAAGTTAAATGGACAAGAACTTTAAAGTACAAATCACTAAATACATATAACTGTTTAATTTATTTTTTTCATTTGATATTTCCATGAGAGCTTTCCATGATGACAGGTGAGGCACTGCCTCCCCTGCCTCCACTGACTGCACGTCATTGGCTCTCACCCTTTCGGTGCCTCTGTCATATTTCTCACACAGACACGCATACACACACATGCATACATAAATGAATCTCTCTCACTTTCCCCCTCTGCCGCTTTCTATCTCTGCCTCTCTCTGTCTCCTTTCTCTCTCTCTCTCTCTCTCTCTCTCTCTCTCTCTCTCTCTCTCTCTCTCTCTCTCTCTCTCTCTCTCTCTCTCTCTCTCACCCTTTCTGTCTTCTTTCTTTTTCAAAGAATTTCCTTTGTTATTGTTCAAGTAATGTCTGTCTTGATTGTGTTCTAGGTCCAGGAGTGGAGGGTGTTTCCCAACCAGTAGATGCACCCATGCCTCGCAATCCCGAAGTCAATGGAATGTACCATTAAATCAACAGTAATTCCAGCACAAATAGAAGGTGGAAGAGCAATATTATTTAA
Organism: Hippocampus bargibanti; assembly: GCF_051943395.1. NCBI lineage: Eukaryota > Metazoa > Chordata > Actinopteri > Syngnathiformes > Syngnathidae > Hippocampus > Hippocampus bargibanti. The sequence goes on along the minus strand of NC_142740.1, from coordinate 23,385,405 downwards.
ACTGCATGTAAATACTGTTATTAAACTCTCAATATTACTAATCTCAATCAAATTTGGTCTGCTCATTAATTTAAAAAGAAAATAAATGACATGCACGATGGATGATGAAATAGTTCTAAGGTGGTGTATTACGAAATTCAAAGATCCATTTATTGAGAAAAAATAGCAAAAAGTAACACCTGTGGTCATCTAGTGACCCATACTCACTTTTATGGGACAGCAGAGAGAAATAACTATGCCAAGAATTGAAAGATGGTGTCTATGTGGACTGGTGGACAGTCAGGAACAGGACACATAAGGCAAGCTATTCACACCCTATTGACAATTCATAGGTAGATATTCTGCAGAATTGTTAGTATTGTGGAGTTGAGTCAGGGCACTATTTGAGATAAGATTATACGGTTTTTAAAGTAAAGGTAAAGGCAGGCGAATAAGGTTGATAAGGAACTCCTTTCCACATAAAAAGTCAAGTCAGGCTGCTCTTATCGATGTTTAATTTTCCCAAATACTATTTCTTTCTAATAAGCAGCCTTTATTAGCATGTATTTATGAAATGTGATCTGAAGACGCTGCACTTATGGGAAAGAGATGCTCATTTCACGGTAAAATCAGTGCATTGTCATCAAATGGTGAGTATAGTTTTTGCTTTTTTGAATGTTGCTGTGCCGATGGCCATTTTGTATTTGGGAGCCTTTTACTGAGCGAGTTGCTTGTTCTGTAGCCACAAAGGGACATAAGTCTTCTTGTGCCGGTCCCAAGCCCGGAAAAATACAGGGGGTTGTGTCAGGAAGGGCATCCGACGTAAAAGCTTGGCCAAAACAAACATGCGGATCAAACCTCCAAAGATGGAGGAAACTGATTTGCTGTGGCGACCCCGTAAAGGGAAACGCCGAAAGGAAAAGAAAAAGAAGTGGTAAGAAACCCAGATAAAACCAACAAATTAACACAGGGAATACGCAAAGTCCACAAAAGAATTTCTGAGCCAGAATCGAACATTGTATATCCGTGGGTTGACGGGTTAACCAAAATAAAAGCCACAACTGCAAAATATTTGCTTTCTTCTTTAAACAAAACAATTCTCTTAGCTATGTACCCGATTTTACAAATCCTTTTTTTCAGCTCTCTGCTTTGCTGTCATGCTTGTTTAACTTGTGTTTCATTCAATTGTACACGAGTCGGTTTTCGTCAGTAAAGCAATAACAGTAGCTTCTTTATAATTTGTGCACTCTGTTTGGCACGACTCGATCTAAATCCCAAATGCCTCCTTTACTTCGAGATACATCATCAACAAACTAACTCTTTTTACGTTAGCAGTTCCTCAGGCAAAAGTCGAAAGACCCACATTTGTGCTTTCTGTAATAGAAAGTTTTCATCATCCTGAGGGTTAAGTGCCTCCCAACATGTCTAAGCATTAGTGCAGGCATGGACTGACAAAGCCTTGCAACAGGCTACATTACAGCTTGTCCCTGTGGCCGTAAAGCTGCACCAAAGTAGATGGAAAAGCACTTTAAAATAAATTGATCGAGAAAGGAGCTTCAACTTGATTGATTAGAGAGTATTGCAGTCCTTTTGGTTCTTGCAGGGAAGTCCAGAAAATACCTCAGCTCGTGTGAGAAATTTAAGTACATATCAGGAAGTTTTTGTTCACTGTGATTTGGATGACAACAGTGGAAAAAAAAGCTCTTCGTTGTTTTGATAACTAACGGTAAAAAATATCTCTTCTAATTCTCATTGCTCATTAAAACCGTTGAACAATAAACTGTGTCATATTTCATTCCTACCTGTTTTAGCCCCCTCTATCCCCTTCCCCTGCCTCTTGGAATACGTAATTGAAAAAGATCACGCCAAGGGAAGAGGTGTGTTTGAGAGAGAGAGACGTTGGGGCTTTCAAGTGAGGAGGGGAGACTTGGGAGGGAGGGCCGTACACATGACATCATTCCCTCAGTCAGTGCACCGTCTCGCTTGTGGTTCCTCCAAGTGCGCACGGCGGCTGGTGCTGAAAGAGCGAGTCCTCCTGCCGACTACTGACGCACTCCTCAGCAACCTTCCCTGGGATGGATTTGAAGTAGATATAGAGTTTAATATACCGAGCCTTTCATTGATCTCGCAAGAAGAGCTGGTTAAGTGATTGTAACTGCCGCTGGGACGCACACTTTCAGACGCAAAAAAAGAATAAGAAAGACAAAAGAAAGAAAAAAACTCGGGGATTACTGCTTGTCTTAAAAATGAAAATGTGACGGCAAACACGTAGGAACAAGAAAGGAACCGAAAAAAGGTAAGGAGGCTGTGCACACTTCTGAACTGACGTTTACGGATTTTCAATCACCCCTCCCCGCCCCCCAATTGACCACTAGGCATAAATGCGGATTCGGTTTTGCAGCGCGCGAGAGTTAAAATTGATAGCCTTCACTCAAAGCGCTGGAGTTGCCCATGCTTTCAATGTTTTTGACGGTCATTTGTGGTTAAAATGCATTTCCCCTCTACCTCGATGTTACTGCAAGTCTCAACAATCGGGAAGGAATCAGATTGGCGCAGTGGTTGGTCCTGAAAAGACAGTTCTCTCGGCTCAGCTTTCCATTGCCGCACTCAACAAAATAGAAGTACAGTACTAAATATATATACATTAGTGCGGGAGATGGTGGAGTGTATGGGACATATTTATGACTTTTACTTGGTCAGAGGTGTATGTGAAGGCAACATTACATTTTAATTGTGGGTTTAAACAGAAGGATGGACAAGCTTGCGATCACAGTTTATTTCAATTGGTAATTCTCATCAATTCCTTCCACTTGATTCGTTTCCCCAACAATCCTTCCTTGAATCTCACTAGTTAGTTGTTCTTCTTTGAACTGATCGAGTTTGAAAGATGGCGCCCCCCTGTGTGGCTGCCTCCACAGCAGCTCTTTCCCTTTCTTGTCTACTTTTTCACTTCTTTACTTTTCCGTTTTTGTTTTGCCTAATCTCGTTCCATAAACCTACGGAGAGGAGATGGGCATCTTTTCTTCTGCTCATCGCCGTTATTTTTTACTTTTTCATCGCTCCTGTGAACGGGGAATCCACGCGCACGCGGAATCCCATTGTTTACAGTCGAGACCAGCTACTAGCGTGGCGGGCTAATAGCGGACTAGCGGCCGCCGCACCAGACATCCCTGATGAATTGAAGAGGAGGAAACGAGGATGTCGGGCCGGGAAAGATCGCCGCAAAAGAACGAGGAAATACCGACACGTTCTCCCGTCCGTCATCATGGGGAACGTGAGATCGCTCCCAAATAAAATGGACGAGCTGGCGGCGCTAACGCGACATCAGAGGGAGTACCGGGAAGCCAGCTTGCTACTCGTCACGGAGACATGGCTTTCGGCAATCACTCCGGACGCCCACGCAGAGTTGGAGGGCTTCCAACTCGTACGAGCGGACAGAAATGAAGGCAGCGGTAAGCAGAAAGGAGGGGAATTGCTGTATTTATGAACGACAAATGGTGCAACCCGGGGCACATCACGGTCAAGGAAAAACTCTGCACTCGCGACATCGAGCTGCTAGCCGTTAGCCTCCGGCCGCATTACCTGCCGCGGGAATTCTCACGTCATAGCCGTGACGGCGTACATTACCCCTACGGCAAATGGCGGCGCTGCGTCCGATGCCCTCATGACTGTTGTAAACAAGCTGCAAACCCAGTCCCCCAACGCCTTGTTCATCATCTCAGGGGACTTCAATCACGTTTCCCTGGAATCCAACTTCCCAAAATTCACACAGTACGTAACTTGTGCCACCAGAGACAATAACATATTGGACCTATTTTATTCAAATGCCAAGGATGCATACAAACCCTCCCCCCTCTCGGAAGAGCAGACCACAATATGGTTTATCTCCAGCCTGTGTACAATCCCCTTGTCCAGAGGCAACCAGCTGTGACCCGCACGGTCAGAAGATGGTCCACAGAAGCTGAAGAAGCTCTGCGGGACTGTTTTGATTCAACCAGGTGGGAGCTCTTTACTGAGATTCATGGGGAAGACATTGACTCACTCACCAACACCATCACAGACTACATTAACTTTTGTGAACAAAACACCGTACCCACCAGGACTGTGCGGTGTTTTGCCAACAACAAACCATGGATTAATCCCGACATAAAAGTCCTCCTGAAGGAGAAGAAAAGGGCTTTTGTGTCGGGCAACAGAGAGGAACTGAAGGCCGTGCAGATCCAACTGAGGAGGAAGATCAGAGAGGGGAAGAAGGCCTACAGGATGAAAATGGAGGAGCAGCTGCAAGCCAGCAATGTCGCTGGTGTCTGGAAGGGCCTGAAAAACATCTCAGGCCACAAAAGCCCAGTGACATTGAACGAAAAAGATAAGGACTGGGCAGATGAACTCAACCGCTTTTTCAATCGGTTTGACAAGACGCCAGCCGCCCCCGGCCCACCGTTAACTTCACCTGTAGCTGCACCTGCACCAACTCTCACTGTGGCCTTACCCTCCCTGCCCCCTCTCACGACCAGCTTTCCACAACCAACATCTGCCCTCCCAACCGTTGCCACACCCTCAGCCGCCACTCTGCCTCCTGGTTCCTGCCTGTCTGTCACAACTGCGCAGGTGAGGAACCAACTGAGGAGGATGAAGGTGAGGAAGGCAGCAGGTCCGGATGACATCAGTTCCCGACTCCTCAAGACCTGCTCCGACCAGCTGTGTGACATTGTCCAGCACTTGTTCAACCTGAGCCTGAAGCTGGGCAGAGTTCCACAGCTGTGGAAAATGTCATGCCTGGTCCCAGTGCCCAAGATTGCCAACCCCAAAGAGCTCAACAGCTACAGACCGGTGGCGCTGACGTCTCACCTGATGAAGACGCTGGAGAGACTCGTCCTCGCCCACCTGCGACCGCTGGCAAGCTCATCGCTGGACCCGCTGCAGTTTGCCTACCAGCCCAGCATCGGTGTGGAGGATGCCATCATCTACCTCCTCCATACGGCGTTGCTGCACCTGGAGAATGCTGGGAGCACGGTGAGGATCACATTCTTCGATTTCTCCAGTGCCTTCAACACCATCCAGCCCAGTCTACTGGGGGACAAGCTGCAGCATGCCGGAGTCGACCATCACCTCACATCCTGGATTACAGACTACCTCACAAACAGGCCACAGTACGTGAGGGTAAAGAACTGTGAGTCGGACAGGCTTCTCTGCAGCACCGGAGCGCCGCAGGGAACAGTCCTGGCTCCATTCCTCTTCACCCTCTACACCTCGGACTTCAACTACAACACCCCAACCTGCCACCTTCAGAAGTTCTCTGACGACTCAGCTATTGTCGGCCTCATTACAGAGGGAGACGATAGGGAGTACAGGGGACTGACAAAGGACTTTGTGGACTGGTGCCAGCAGAATCACCTCCAGATCAACACTGGCAAAACCAAGGAGCTGGTGGTGGATTTCTGCAGGAAACAATCGTCACCTGCACCATTGAACATCCAGGGTTCGGACATTGAGAGGGTGACCTCCTACAAGTACCTGGGTGTTACTCTCAACAATAAACTGGACTGGACAACAAACACGGATGCCCTAATCAAAAAGGGACAGAGTCGCCTCTTCCTCCTCAGGAAACTGAGGTCTTTTGGAGTTCAGGGGTCACTCCTAAAGACTTTCTATGACTCTGTGGTGGCATCAGAGATCCACTATGGCATTGTCTGCTGGTCAGGCAGCATCACCACCCGGGACAGAAAAAGACTGGAGCGCTTTGTCAAGCGGGCCAGTTCTGTCGTGGGCTGCTCGCTGGACTCTCTAGAGGAGGTGGGCAACAGACGGACACTAGCTAAACTAAAAGCTATGACGGACAGCCCCTCCCACCCCCTCCTGCCCATCCTGACAGCTCTGGGTAGCTCCTTTAGCCAGAGACTATTACACCCACGCTGCAAGAAGGAGAGGTACCGCCGCTCGTTCCTACCGACTGCTGTCAGGCTTCACAATTCCCAATGATCACATGTGAAAAAAACAAAAAAAAACTGGACACTTGTAAATATGGGTTGTTGCAATATATCTAAATGCATCTCTTGATTCTGCACTATGTACAGTCTTGTTTATAGAACGGTTTTTGCACATCTACATTTGCACAGTATACAGTTGACATTTTTATTTTGTTATGCTTAGAATATCTTGTTTTCTATCCTTTCACTCCCACCCCAACCCCATCCCTCTTCAATTGCTGCTGTGGACTGCAAATTTCCCCATTGCGGGACGAATAAAGGTATTCTGATTCTGATTCTGATTCTTTACTCTCACCGTGTGTGTGTATAAGTGCAGCATCAGGTAGACATATATTTTGGACTTTCTAGACTGTAAAACTGACATGCAGGACCTGCATTTAATTTGTTTTTGTTTTTTTAAATTGTATTTATGTATTTATTTATTGATTTTACACACGCAATATTCCAATATGTGTCACATAGCTTGGGCTCCTTTCTGGGATGTTTTTCACGAATGATGATGCTGTGGTCATCCCCCTGTTGGATTGCTTGACACATTTGACTGATATGTTTGACATTGAAACTGCATCAAGTGAAATGCATTATAATTAATTGCCTTGGTGTTCTTTTGTATAGTTTATCTTTGTGATGTACTTTTTTTCCACACACGTTGACTGCAGCGCATATAAATCATTTTCTTAAAAAAACAGATTTAAAAAAGAAATAAATGTCCCCCTTCTTCATGGTCTAGTGTTATAACAATGAGTGCCTGCAAAACTCATAAAACTCAAAGAACAATATATTTCCACCACGCTGGTTGTTAAAAAGAAAATGGCATTATTTTCTTTTTTTTCTCCTGAGCTGCGGTAACTCGGTTAAAGCTTTTTACGGTCCCCAGGAATGGCTTACAGGCTCGCAGCGCAATGTAATGTAATCAAATTTATGATGTTGCTGTGTGTTTCAGTTATGCTCTGTCTTGTGAAAAAAATTTCTTAATTCTCCCCATACCAGCAATCCCACCAGAAACAACTCATCTGGTGCCCAGGAGGAGGCATCCAAGCAAGGCATATAACATCCAATGGATTAGTATGCTCACTCACTGCCCGCCCGCACCCAACCTCCCTGGAAATAGTCCAACCCTTTTTAATATGTTCTATATTCTGATTTATGTCACCTCGGATTTATTCTGGCAACCAATCATACACCGCATGAGTTTTCCTTTTTTTTTGCATCTCCATATTTCACTTTCAATTACACGGAAAAGTTTGGCCTCCTGCATCGAAGTCATTAAAATATGGGCAACAGATGATGTAATGCATTAGATGGTGTTTACGCACCATGAGATGCTCTCACTGGGTTTTCATTGTGATGCATGCTGTAATCTACAAAGTACAAGCACACCCCAGGGATTTTCAAACTGAGATTTGTTTGATGTCGGGGCTTCAATTTGAATTATCATTCTCATGATCGCTCAACCAAGGATATGTCTACTTAAGTCTTCCTGTTATTATTAAGATGTGGTGGCACACAATGATCACATTGACAAGAGAGAGTCCATCACTGCTGCCTTGCCATGGAAGCCTGTGGACGGACAGCCATTAATGTCCTTGCAGACTTATTGGTCTGGGAACGTTTTATGAAGTGTGTCCTCGTCTGGCGTTGTATTGGATATATATTTTAAAATAGTATTTTTACTGTTGTCTTAAGGTAGCTTTTATTCTTCTTCTTAAGTCTTCTTATTCTTTTGCCTTTTAACGTTGTTGCTTTTTGGTCGCTCCATATTTTGGCTTGCCTTTATCCAAGCTGGTTGCAAGGAAGCCTGTTTCCACCGTGGGCAATTCTTGACTTGTCATCAATCAAGCAGCCTCTCTCTATGTATGAGATGGGTGATTGGAGAGCATGCTCAAGCATCTGTTGTTTTCTCTTGCTGTTTTGCACCTCAATCATTTTCACCTGTCACAAGATGAACAGTCAAGATTGTTTCGGGGCCATGGTGGAAGCCACTACTGTTAAGAAAATGCCTTGCACATAGTGTCAGGCTCACTATAGCACACGCACGCAGATGTACTGTAGTTTTATTGTATCCACAAGATGAATTTGACGCCATGCGTTGTAGAATCGTTATGATGTAGTACGACTGTGCAGTCATCCTGTTTTTGTGCAGTAAAATAGAAATGAGTACAAATGGGAGAGGGATTTCATATCTGGTTTTCTTTTTCATTGGGGGACACGGTAAAGGAAGCTTTGTCAACTATATTAATACTGCAATGTGGCATCATAGAACAGACCATTGGGGGACATTCAGTAATGAGTGAATGTACATGTTTTCAGTAGACCATAAAAAACCATCTATGGATCCAGATGATTTTATGTCACGATACAAAACTCAGTACATCCAACCAAACATTATTCAGTGTATTTATTGAACCAAAGTACTTGTTGAACACAACCTTTCATGACAATTTTCAACCAATCAACCCAGTTATGTTTGTTTCAACACGTTCCAATTGTTTTCCCTGATGAAGTTCACATTTCAAGGGTTGTGTATTTGAGCAGAGCAGCAAGAGAATAGACTATATTCTTTATTTCAGTGATTCCAAAGCACTGTGCCAAAACACATAAATGTGTTGTGAGACTTTGTCTGGTTTGCCGTGGGAAATTCTATATACTTGTTAAAAAAATAAAAATACCTATCTCTGACAGTGACGGACAGTGACTGTCTGATGTCTGATGTAAAAATGTAAATCGATGAAAAGGTTTCTTTAGTCGTCATCTGTACTTTGAAGGTGTCAGAAGTTTCGCTTCTTATCCAAGAAACTTTGTCAGCAAACTAAAGTCTTACTGGTAGTTTAGGCCCTATATATATATATCCCTACTGTCCAGACATGGCAGTGCCGGACTCTGCTATGATAGGTCCCTGCTCTCAGGTTGGGGGGAGCAGAGGACTACTCCCTGCCACTCCACTGATTGTTCCTATTGTACTGACTAACGTCTGGCCTGAATGCCCCATTTCCACCGGTATCACCTCATCAGTATTCCTAATCCTATTTTGCCTAAGTAGGCTGTTGTACGAACGATCCAAATTGAACCTCACCCCACCAAACCAGTTTATTGAAGGATTTAGTTGTTTTATGAAAATTGCTTCTTTTACTCCCCTTTCAAACCACATATGTTCTTTCGCTAAGATTTTAACCTCATTGTCGTCAAATGAGTGGTTGCTAGCTGTTAGGTGCATATGTACTGCCGATTGAAGCCCACTACTATTATCCCTGCGTTGTTGAAGTCTTTTTTTGAGAATTTGTTTAGTCTCCCCAACTCTTTACAATTTTCATTCTTACAATGTAGTGAATAAACTACATCACCTTGTTTTTCGTTTGGCAGCCTATCTTTTGGATGCACTAATTTCTGCCTTAAAGTGTTTATCGGTTTGAAATAAGGAGGAATTTTGTGTTGCCAAAGGACTCTCTAGTTTTTCAGAAACTCCTGCAATGTAAGGTACTGCTACTCCTCTCCTTTTTGTGTCTTCAGAAGTTTTGGTTTTATTCCCTATTCTTTCTTTCTGACATTTGTTAAATGACCACTGAGGCTACCCACGAAGCACGGACCTATCATAGCAGCATTTGTGTTAGATAGTGTGCTGTGAGATTTTTATTATGTTTAAAGGTGTAATATCATAGGAGCGAGACCGAATTGAACCTATCCATTATTTGAAGACACATAATACCAAGACGAAGTTTTGATCCGTGCTAATAACTGTGCACATTCTTCATGACACTAATGCATACTGCTTGATGAAAAGAGTTACATTGACGCTAATGTCAAAATCTAGATGACAGGAAAATAAAGAAGAAAATGCTTGTTTATGGCCACATACCTTTGTCAATGTTTACGGTGAACTAGCAGAGATTTACAAGCTTGTTACTTGTCACCACCAGGTGAACAGCAGGTTATTATTTTCCATTTTTTTCAATCGCTGCCTTTGGCAGAGCTGGAAAATAGAAGTGGTGCAATGGCTATCTTTGAATTTCCCCTTTTTATCCCATCCTTGCTTGCACTACTTCAGCCATCTGCCAACACACAAAGGCTGTTTGTTTTTATACCATGTGACAGTCAGGGTAAATAAACACAGTTAAAGGTTGTTGCTGTTAAAAAAAAAGTACAGGAGGAAACATTACAACAACTTAATTTTGGTTAATCATTATATACTGTAAATACTGTACTTGTAAATCTACTGTATGTGCCAGAGCATCTTTATTGCATACAGCCCTTTGTCCAATTACAGTATGCCATGTTCTCAGAAGCAAAATTTGTCAGGAAGCATATGGTCCTCAATTACTTATGTAAATATATCTGGAATATTTAAAGAGCGATAGAAGAATTTATGGTTTTTGAACGATGATTTGTCATTTGAAATTGCTCTGACATAAGAACGTTTGAGAGCATAAGCACAATGAGGCCACAAAATGCACTACTACAATATTCACTTCCTTTTGCCTGAAGATTGACCTTGTTTGATCACTGTAAAGCTTGACATTTTAATGGATTTGGTGTGTACACATGCTAAGATGTCAAGAAGAGTGAGCACATGATGCAAGATCCATAGCCCCGAAAGTAACGGCTACTGTAAGTTTCAGTTTTGTTTTATGTGGCCTCATTGTGCTTATGCTCTCAAACGTTCTTTTATATATATATATATATATATATATATATATATATATATATATATATATATATATATATATATATGCAACACAGTATGGCAGAAGGGAGGTGTGTCAGGGTCTGTGTGCTCGTCGGAGATGCACTGTACTGGGTCTGGGAAGGAACTCTGTCCCCACTAACATAAGTGGCCTCAGCTCGCACCTGCCCATTCCCCTCTGTACAAACTACATCACCCTGCATAGCACTACATAACTGTGACAGACTGGAGAAAGGTATCTGTTGCTGGTGTATCAGTTGTCTGTGCGCTCGTCGTAGATGCACTGCACTGGGTCTGGGAAGGAACTCTGTCCCCACTAACATAAGTGGCCTCAGCTTGAACCTGCCCATTCCCCTCTGTACAACCTACACCACTCTGGATTGCACTATACAACTGTTACACAGTTGGGAAGCCTCTACCTCTAGCAACACACTCATTCAAAGGTGTGCTACTGGTTAAATGTAAGGAGCTCATTCTTAGCCTTAACACACAAAAACACGTACATGAAAAAAAACACACTAATTGCAAAACAGCAGGTAGACAATTAACACACTACATGTATTTCCAAAAATATATATATATATATATATATATATATATATATTGTGATGTCACGAGAGGCTGTGTCCTGGAGGCAAATACATCCCCCTAAGATGGCTCCACCCAGATAGAGTCTTGGCCCCACCTGGTGGAAGGCAGCAATTAAACCCACACACCTGCAGCTGATTAGGGCTTGATTGGAAAGCAGGGCTCTTAAGGCAGAGAGCCTCTGAGTGTGCTGCTTGGGGAAAGACAAGCTCAATTGCTGTGCTCTGTGGAGAAGTTGATTGCTGCGTGGAACTCATTGCCAGTTGGGACCACACGACTGGACACTGGATTTGAACCTAGCTAAGGTGGCTAGGCTACATGACGAGAACGTCAAGAGGGGTGAGGCCTAGTGACTCTTGTAAAGAACTCCGTTTTCAGTTTTACCTCAGAAGAGACTTTATTTGGATTTAAGTAGCAGAAGAGACTTTATTTTGACAAGTATTGGAAGAGACACTATTCAAACCTTTGTTGCTTGTGAATTCTCCCTGGAACCCTTGATTAAAACCTTTTGTTTGTATCCAAACCTGTCGTCCATTGCACTTCTTGTCCCGTCCCGCTGAGAGCTAGCCTCTCATGATATCACATATGGTGGAGAATGCGGGCATTGGACAAGCGTTAGTAAGTGCATGGACATTGATGGTTTGTGTTATGTTTTTTCTAAATTGAAAATATCCTCAATTACAAAAATGGAAGACATTTTGAAAACCCTGCTTTCAAGTCAGGAAGCCCAATATCAGACCAATTTGGCTCTTCTGGAGAGCCAATGAACTGAAGGCAGAGGAATTGCTCTTGCAAAAACAAATGGCGGCCAAGAATATTCCCCGGGTGAAGGCGGGGGATTTTTTAGCCAAGATGGGGGCGACGGATGATGTTGAGGCATACTTGCATACGTTTGAAGCAACCGCCACTCGAGAAAAGTGGCCCAAGCAGCAGTGGGTGGGATTGCTTGCACCCTTCCTGACAGGGGAATCGCTGAATGCTGTCCTGGACTTGACCGCAGACAGAGCAGAAGACTACGACTATTTAAAAGCTGAAATTCTCAGCAGACATGGGCTCACCAAGTTCGGGATGGCACAGCGCTTCCACACCTGGACTTTCCAGCCAGACCAACCTCCACGGGCACAGATGCACGAATTGGCCCGCATCGCGCGGAAGTGGCTGGAACCGGAAAGGAGCACGGCAGCTGAGGTGGTCGAGGCCATTGTCGTGGATCGCTACTTACGAGCCCTGCCCTATGAGGCAAAAAGGATAATCAGTCAGTAGTCGCTGACTACTGCGGGTCAAACAGTGGCAGCGGTGGAGCAGTACCAGGCCACAGCGGAGATGCTGCGAACGACCAAGAGGGAAACCGGCAACACATCCCCATCCCGGACTGAAATGGCCCGCCCAAAGTTGCCCAAGCCCGCCAAGATTGCTCCAGGTAGTGTCAGAAGTCCACGCAGGCCGTGGCGGACGCCCAGTGGCACCGAAACCAGACGATGCTACAGATGCGGAGAGACGGGACACATCTCATGGCAGTGTGGAAAACCAGCGGAAGAGTCCATACCGACCGGTGACTCTTCTAGTGCCCACGCTGCTCACTATGCCTCCCTCTTGGGGGGTAGTGAAAGCTCACTAACAAGACCCCCCACCTGGATGTTGAAGCCCTGCTGGACTCCGGAAGCCTGGTCACCTTGGTGCGCCAAACGCTGGTCGATCCAACCAGGTTATCTCCGGAGAAAACCCTTCCAGTCTCCTGCGTCCACGGAGACACCAGAGAGTACCACACTACGGAACTCACCATGACCACAACCAAGGGAATCATCCGCACGGTAGCTGGTGTGGTTGACTCTCTCCCTGTCCCCCTCCTGATTGGACGCGACTGCCCGGCCTTTCACCCCCTGTGGAGAGAAACACAGGAAAGACTGGCCCGACTACCTCGGAAGGGGAGAGGTAAGACACGTGCAGTGAATACTCAAGCCTACCCCTCTAATTCACTCTCCCCAGCCTGTGCCCTCCTAGGGACAGCAAATGCACCACCGGAGACGGAGTCTGGCCCAGAGACCGCCGAGGAAACTCCAGCGCCAGAAAATCTCCCGGCTTCCAGTGGTGATGAGAACCCAGGGACCCAGAAGCTGCTTCCTCTAACAGGCCGGTATGGTACAGCCCAATTACAGGATCCTACACTTGCCAACGCCATGAAGAATGTGCAGGTTTTAGAGGGTGTAGTACTGGGGGAAAGGACAAGCCCCACATACCCCCATTTTGCGGTTGATCAGGGGCTATTATACCAGGTTACGAAGCAAAATGATGAAGTACACGAACTACTTCTTGTACCACAACCACACCGAGCTACAGTACTGGACTTGGCACACACACACCTGCTAGGGGGACACCTAGGGGTGGAAAAGACAAAAGAGAGAATCTTGCAACGGTTCTTCTGGCCAGGGGTGCACAAGGATGTGGAGAACTATTGTCGTTCTTGCCCCGAGTGCCAACAGGTGGCGCCCAAGCCCACATACAGAAACCCGCTAATTCCCTTACCCATCATTGAGACCCCTTTTCAGAGGCTTGGGCTGGACATAGTCGGACCCCTACCAAAAAGTGCTAGGGGACACCAGTATATTTTAGTCATGATGTATTATGCCACCCGGTTCCCAGAAGCTGTCCCCCTCAGAAAGGCTACCACAAAGCAGATCGCAAAGGAACTGTTTGCTCTCACCAGCCGGGTAGGGATCCCAAAGGAGATACTGACCGACCAGGGAACCCCCTTTATGTCCAAGGTCATGAAGGACCTGTGTGCCCTGCTCAAGGTCAAGCAGCTGAGAACCTCTATCTACCACCCACAGACAGATGGGTTGGTAGAGCGATTCAACAAAACACTCAAGGCCATGATGAGGAAAGTTATCAAAGAAGATGGCCGAAACTGGGATAAACTGCTCCCATACTTGCTGTTTGCCGTGAGGGAGGTACCACAGTCTTTTACCGGTTTCTCACCCTTTGAGTTGTTGTACTCTTACAGGCCCCGGGGACTGCTGGATATCGCCAAAGAGGCTTGGGAAGAGCAGCCGTGCCGACAACGTACCCTCATCGAGCATGTGGGGGACATGCGGGAAAGGATGAAGGCCATTTATCCCATAGTGCGAGAACACATGGAAGCGGCCCAATGACAGCAGCAAGCCTCCTACAATAGAACTGCCCAGCCTCGAGAGTTCAAGCCAGGGGACCGAGTGCTGGTCTTGGTACCAACCGTGGAGTGCAAGTTCCTGGCATCCTGGCAGGGGCCCTTTGAGGTCATCGAACGCATGGGGGAGGTAAACCACAAGGTGAGGCAACCTGGTAAGAGGAAACCTGAGCAGATTTATCACGTTAACCTCCTAAAGAAACCGGCCAGAGAAGACGTCCAGACGGGTCCAAATTTGTCCCCACACCAACGCCAGATGACCCTCGAATTGGTTGAGCGTAACCAAGACGTCTTCTCCTCCATACCTGGACACACGGACGTGGTGCAACACGAGATACGCGCCACACCTGGAAAAACAGTCCACCAACATCCATACCGGGTGCCGGAGGCCCGTAAGGCAGCTATTCAGGAGGAGATACGGAAGATGCTGGAACTTGGAGTAATTGAGGAGTCCCAAAGTGCCTGGGCAAGTCCAATCGTGTTGGTTCCCAAGCCAGACGGGTCAATACGATTCTGCAACGACTATCGGAAGTTGAATGAGGTGTCTGAATTTGATGCGTACCCGATGCCTCGTGTTGATGATCTTATTGACTCCCTGGGACAGGCACGTTTCATCACCACTCTCGACCTCACAAAGGGTTATTGGCAGGTGCCCCTGACCCCGGAATCAAAGCAGAAGACAGCCTTCGCCACACCTGAGGGGCTCTACCAATACACCAGGCTCCCGTTTGGTCTCCATGGAGCACTCGCCACGTTTCAGCGCCTAATGGACCGGATTCTCACCCCCCACAAGAGGTACGCAGCAGCATACTTAGATGATGTCGTCATACAGAGTCCCGACTGGGAGAGTCACTTACCCCGAGTGCAAGCTGTGATTGACTCCCTCAGAAAAGCAGGTCTCACAGCGAACCCGAAAAAGTGCAGGTTGGCATTTGGCGAGACCAACTACCTGGGCTACACTATAGGACGGGGGCTGGTGAAGCCTCAAGAAGCAAAACTACGGGCTATACAAGATTGGCCCCAACCCCTTACCAAGAAGCAGGTGAGGTTGTTCTTAGGCATGGCTGGCTACTATAGACACTTTATCGCTCACTTTGCTACTATAGCAGCCCCCATGACAGAATTGACGACCAAAAAACACTCCCGATTGGTGAAATGGAGCCCAGAGGCCGAAATGGCCTTCACCAATCTAAAACAGGCGCTATGTTCCAGTCCGATCCTGGTGGCACCAGACTTCAGCAAGGACTTCATGGTGCAAGCGGATGCGTCGGAAGTTGGTCTGGGGGCTGTACTCTCGCAAGTACATGGAGGAGAGGAACATCCCATCCTGTACCTTAGCAGGAAGCTGTTGCCCAGGGAAAGAATTATTCCACCGTGGAGAAGGAGTGCCTTGCCATTACATGGGCGCTGGAGTCATGCGCTTCTATTTCCTGGGAAGGCGCTTCACGGTGGTCTCTGATCATGCTCCTCTCCAGTGGATGGCCAGGAACAAGGAGACCAACAGCAGAGTAACCAGGTGGTTCTTGAGCCTGCAGGCCTTTAACTTCTCTGTTGTCCACAGGGCTGGCAAGCGCCAAGGCAATGCGGATGCCCTCTCCCGAAGGGAGGCCTTCCTGGCCTGTTTCGCATCCTTCACCCCGCCGAGGACGTCGGTCTCAAGGGGGGGGATGTGTGATGTCACGAGAGTCTTGGCCCCACCTGGTGGAAGGCAGCAATTAAACCCACACACCTGCAGCTGATTAGGGCTTGATTGGAAAGCAGGGCTCTTAAGGCAGAGAGCCTCTGAGTGTGCAGCTTGGGGAAAGACAAGCTCGATTGCTGTGCTCTGTGGAGAAGTTGATTGCTGCGTGGAACTCATTGCCAGTTGGGACCACACGACTGGACACTGGATTTGAACCTAGCTAAGGTGGCTAGGCTACATGACGAGGACGTCAAGAGGGGTGAGGCCTAGAGACTCTTGTAAAGAAAACTCCATCTTCAGTTTTACCTCAGAAGAGACTTTATTTGGATTTAAGTATCAGAAGAGACTTTATTTTGACAAATATTGGAAGAGACACTATTCGAACCTTTGTTGCTTGTGAATTCCCCCTGGAACCCTTGATTAAAACCTTTTGTTTGTATCCAAACCTGTCGTCCATTGCACTTCTTGTCCCGTCCCGCTGAGAGCTAGCCTCTCGCATCTCGTCCATTTCCGCTTTTAAGGTCAAAATGGGAAACACCTCCCAAGGTGGTGGAGAATGACCGAGCAAAGATCCTGTGGGACTTCCAGATACAGACCAACAAGATGGTAATGGCCAACCAACCAGATATCGTGGTCATAGATAAAGGGGAAAAGAAAGCCGTTGTCGTGGATGTAGCGGTCCCGAGTGATGGAAACATCAGAAAGAAGGAGCATGAGAAAATCGAGAAATACCAAGGGCTCAGAGAGGAGCTGGAGAGAGCCTGGAAGGTGAAGGTGACAGTTGTGCCTGTGATGGTCGGAGCACTCGGGGCAGTGACCCCCAAACTCGACGAGTGGTTGCAACAGATCCCGGGAACAACATCGAATATCAGAAAAGCGCAGTGCTGGGCACAACACGGATACTGCGCAGAACCCTCAAGCTTCCTGGCCTCTGGTAGAGGACCTGAGCTAAAATGGGGGGGACAGACACCACCCATGGTGGGTGAGATGCGGATTTTTTTATTTATATATATATATATATATATATAGATAGATAGATAGATAGATAGATAGATAGATAGATAGATAGATAGATAGATAGATGGATAGATGCCAATAAAGTTATACAGTTAAAAGGGAAAAAAATGTGTGGAGAGAGATGTCGCAAGCACATCAGAAAATAGTATTGAAATTGAGTGTTGCATGGCAACAGTAAGGTAATATGTGTTAGTTATAGTTCAAGTTCAGATTTTCTCACTTTCTTGCCCCTCAGCCTTCACATTAGCTTGTTTGGTTAGTGTTACAGTGCGGTCTAACTTACCTGGACATTTTTATACATTTGTTTTGGTTATCATTAGTAAGTTTTAAGTTTGCAAAAGTGGTGAATGGTCAACCTAAATTCGTGCTCTTTTTGTTACGTATGAATGAATATTTATTGCCTATCATCAATCTGTTTCTTCGTGAAGGCTAACGGCACCTGTTGTCTTGAACTGTAGACCAGAAAATTGTCAAAACAATGATGTGGGCAAAATGCTTCATTGTTTCTCGATGTCAAATAAAACGTTGTCCTGCATTATTTAGAATTTCAACCCATCATGTATGGGTTCAACTAACAGACATTGTTTTATGCTTTGTGAATATCAGACAACTAAGAAACCATAAGAAAGAAAAATGTAGATCTCCTCCGTGCAGAGTCCTGCTGAGGGTCATTTGACTCTGCAGTCATCAACCACCCCCAAAGGTCGTAAGTCTTGAAGGTCACAATGTCATTTCACTGTCCCCTATTTCTCATATACTTTGCCCATGTATCCTCTGCCAGGTTAGCAAGCATGATGCCTCGAAAAACGACCAGGAAAGACAAAATACTACTTACTAATACTCTTGCATCATAGTCATAGACACAGACGTATCATAGTCAAAGACATCAAAAACAATGAACGGTTCATACAATAGGAGAATCATTTACAGTAAAGTCTCGTTATATCGATATTCAAGGGAGTCCGAAAAAATATCGATATAACCGGGACTATCGATATATCCGAACCTGTTTGCATGTAATTTTCTCCGTGCGTGCATAGAAATAGTATCGATATAGCCGGGACTATCGATATATCCGATATCGATATAACGAGACTTTACTGTATGTTTAATTAAATTTGTACAGGGACGCATCAGTCAGCGAGTAGATTGTTACGGTTACGGCAACATATTCACAACTGTGTACATTGTAAACAGTTGCGGATATGTTGCTTCAGGAGGAGAGAAGGTGGTGTTATGCAATATCGAGGCACGATTAAGACAGAGCGACGCAAGTGTTGACAATGTCCTTGTACGTTCCTTCTGCAGGGTCTAATAAAACCCTCACAGCAGCATTGATCTCTGCAGAACATTTCGACCGAGTGTGCCTGGCCATGTGGGGCCTCTTCAATTATTAATGACAGAATGCTGTGCAAGCTTCCGTTGAGACGCAACAATGTGCTCCAATAAACCTATGAGCAGTTGTTTGCAAGAAAGCAGAGGGGACAGGGAAAAACAATGTCAAAGATGTAGGACAAGATGCTGAGAGTGGTTTTCTTGAAAAGTGACCGAGGTTTACTCATGACACAAGGAGAGTGGCGTTGGATTGCGTCCGGATTAGGCTGAAGTTGCGTTTTCTTCATGAATACAAATGTATTTTTTTAACACATCACGACAAAAGTAAATTACTCTGTGGAGGACATAATAAAAGGAAGCAATAAAGTGAAAGACGGGAAGAAAAAAAAATTCAATTACGGGAATATTGGGAGTATGATGGTTGCTGGATCAGAAAGGACAAAAATGAAATGCACTACTAGGGCCAAGCACTAGACCAAAGTCAAATGGTATGTAAAGGAGGATAGAATTATAGATGAGAAACGGTCGAAGCGATGACTGGAAATGAGGCAGTGAGACACATCTCGGAAGAGGATGGTGGATGGCACCTTTTGAAAGCAAGTCATGAACAACTATTGATCACATCAGAGTTGCTGTTGTGCTAAGAGAAGATGTCTCACTTTGTCAGCTTTGCAGCTCCATCTTAGCTCTTCTGCCGTGCTACACTTTTATAATGAGGTCGTCTCACGTGGAAGTTAACGTATCAGGTCTAATGAAAAGAAGAAGAAGAAAAAAAATGAAATCATCTCAGGACCCTGGATCCCAATTCTTGCCCAAAGCACTGTGTCGTATGACTTTGGGAAACATTCCCGAACCTGCTCAATCAGATTTGCTCTACATATGATAAACTCCTCAATGTGCTCGGGCTGTTTTATTCTTCTGCACATAGCTCTCATAAAATCTGATATGCTTTACCTGATTTCCCCTGGTGTTCATGAAATGAGATCACTTTCTGTTATTTGTTAATTCCCAACACCTTCCTCAGCTTCTACACGTCACCCGCACAAGGACCCGGTTGCCAGATAGAGCGGATATGTTTCTGCGAATTTACTGTGAACAACATAAACTACTCAAAAAGAAAATAAGATGACCACATGGTGTTATGTTGTGCTGTTTATTTTTTTTGAGCAACATATTTTGGGGACTGTGGTCATTTAATCCTTGTCGCATGACTGGATTGTCTCAACCACTTATCCATTTGTAAAATTCCAACTGAACCTCTACCTGTTCAATTTTTGGACATGGTTGTTCATATTATTAATGATCTAAACTGTAATTCATGGTTGATGTTCAACAGTTATAGACCGTCTCTTGTCAGATATTGTTCTTTGACTATTGCAGGGTACCGGTGACCTCAAGTGGGCTACACAAATGCCACTTACGACAATTAGCGTCTATTTAAGGGTGGCTGCAGCAGCAGGGTGGTGCCAAATGATTTTGTTTCTTACTTCAACTGCACCATGTAGTTCTTCTCTACTAGTGCTCTATTTGCCTGTTGAAAATTGGCCTATGTGCCGATGTTTTTTTCTTCCGAGCACATGTTTCATTTTCAGTGACTGTTTTGTTCTGCGTTTGAATTTTCATTATCTGTGGTTACTTGCCTTGACATCTTTTGTTTTAAATGTATCGGATTTTTAAAAGACTTTTTACTGACCTTGAGTTCAGTTTCGCTTGCAATTTCTCATCATCCCCTTTTGCCTGCACCTTTTGTCCCACCCCCCACGTTTATCGTGCATCCTTTGAACTCATTTTTGTAAAACTGAATTCAGTCTACGAAATGGTATATCATATGCTTATAATAACAAAACTACCACGGTGCATTGGTGTATTTTCAAATACAGTTATGTTCTCCAAACTTCAATTTACTGCTGTTATTGGTAAATAATCAAATTCATGAAGGAAAGTTGGAGGTCTTCAAGGGGAAGGGAGCTGTTCTGTTAGTGTAAGTCTGGAGCACAAGTGTGAAACTCAAGGCCAGGATCTGCCCGCGAGAGCAAATCAAACATATCGACTTCTATGATGATTGCTAAAATCTGTACCAAAGTTTAACATTTTTGTACCTGTATTTCATAAATAAAAGAGAATTGTGCATTATTCTGTTCCCAAGGTATTACAGCCACTGTAACAATAGTTGAATCAACCATTATTTTTGAGTTCTTTATATGGTTTCACAGTCGTATCAGCCCTCCAATGGCAACAGCAAATACAATGTGGCCTGCAACAAAAATGAGTTTCACACCACTGGTCTAAAGAAAACATCTATTAAGGCTATAGCCAACATTGTAATCAGATGGGCTAAATGGCGAAGCTGCATAGCTAATGTACTAGCTATTGGTGGTATACCAGAAGAGTTATGTTTAATTAGTGTGACTTTATTATTTTACTTGTTATTTTCTGAAACAGCTGCACCCCAAATTTATTGTTTGTCCGCAGTCATTGATTATTGGTTTCTAGTAATTGTTTTGCCTTGGCTTGATGAACAAACCTGTGTTTTCTTCAGAGTCTAGCTCAATCGCTGGTTGGAATGGCAGGGGGGATAAAAACACTGTGCTGCTAATGGGGGTGTTTACAACTATTATAATGGTGTTTCAGAAAATGGGTGGAGAGGTGGCAAAGGAAGGCGGAGAGAGAGTGGGGGGATCGTTTTTTTCTTTTGATTGATTAGATGAAACTACAGTATTTATATCATGTACAAATAACAGTACAACTCATTTGATGATCAATTTTGCTCAATATTATTGTCATCTACCGTATTTTTTGGATTATACGTCGCTCCGTATTATAGGTCGCACCAGCCAAAAAATGCATAATTAAGAAGAAAAAAACATATAGGTCGTACTGGAGTATACGTCGCATTTTTGGGGAAAATTTATTTGTGATAGAGATTTCTGATAGAGAGGCGTTTGCGTTGCATGAAGCGGTAACGCCAAGAAGGTCCTCCCGAAAAGCTGTTTATATTCATCTCCTTGGCAACGACCTGGGCGTGGAGACGCAACTGCACCGTTGACAAACCTCTCCCAGCAGCACGTTGTTCAAGCACCCATGCGTGAACTCGTTCCTCCAACCGCGACCACCTAGCTTTTCACCCGCGATTAGCTTTTTTTGTTTTCTTCATTTCAGTAAGCGCAACCTCTGCTTTTCGCAAGTCCCTTACAAGTTTTTCGCTCACTCCAAACTTTCTTTCTTTTGCTCGATTGCCGTTTTCGGCTGCATATTTCACTATCTGCAGCTTGTAAGCTGCAGAATATGACTTTCTTTTCGGTGCCATTTTTATTCAGCCCTTCTCAGTTGTGTTTATAAATAACACGTGTTACAGAAAAATCTGACCCTCCAGAAACCGCGATCGCAGGGACGACAGATTCTGACGGGTCACAGATTTCCCTGTAACACCTGTTATAGAAATGTGTAGGCTACTGTCTCATATTTTGACGGCTCACAGATGTTTCTACACCACAATAACAGCACAGGCTTAGAGCGTGCTCTTGTGGTTTAATGTGAAAATAACATGTGAAATGATAAACAGTAATAAAAAAAAAGCATATATAAGTCGCTCCGATTTATAAGTCGCACCAAACTATGAAAAAAACTGTGATTTATAATCCGAAAAATACGGTAAATTTCATAGGACCTGGTAATTATGTAATAGATGAGGAAGAGGTGATGCACTGCTTTAGTATGTTGCTGATTTTGATCCAGCCTTGCATCACTTTGGTTGTGATTGTACCGTGTTCCACAGTTACATGACATACCATTTTCCTGTTTTTTGTCTTATTTTTGTCACATCCTCGTCGACGCCAGGAGCGTGCCCCTCCCCTCCTGTCTCTTCCTCTTCTGCTCCTTGGAGCAGGCCCCTCCCTTCCTGGCTCTCCGGACTCACGCACCTGTCCCCCATTTCCCTAATTGTGCCTTCTGGCTATAAAAGCCACCCTTACCGTTCAGTTGTTGTCGGTGTATTCCTGGAAGTCCCCCGTCACCCTTCCACATGCAGGTCTGTTTTGCCGTTGCCCGCCTACCTTACTTGACTTTGTCCTGTTTGATACATGTGTCTCAGTAAAGACTCTTTATTGGAATCGTTGTCTCCACCGAGTATTTTGGATCCGACCTTAACTACCTTCCGTCGTCCCTCGAGTCCTGTCACCATTCCTCGAGTGGACGTGACAATTTTCCCCTCTCTCTCTTTCTCGAACACATGGTCATTGGACCTTATACAAATTGTGAGTGTCTGTTTATCGTTGTCGGTGCTCGACTTTGGACAAACTATGAGCTGAGACAAAAATCTAAAGTAAAATATGTAATAAATTCATCTTTGAATATGCCCCCATACTTATACTTGACATTGCTAAAGGCAGATTACAATACTAAGAAGGTGTAGTCTGTCTTGTACCTTTTTATTCATGTCTTTATTGCAAATTCAAGGCCGCATTTTTGCTAAGACCAGGTGTGATGGCAGGAGGAGAATGCTGAGAGAAATAAGGCTATTTAATTTATTTGGACTGTCACTTCGCCTGGGTGAAGAGTCACTGACAAATGTGGTTATTTATGACGCCTGGATAAGTGCTGGCAGGGCTGCTTTCAAGTTGTTGGACTTTGCATTGCATGCGGTCTGATGTGTGGCAGGCGAGCTAATGAGAGGAGAACTTATCCATTTCTTATTCTCCAACAGCCTTCTCACTCCATTCTAACGCTTGTTGCTCTTGCTGTGTTTTGCCCGCAATGGTCCAAGTCTCTATTTCCTCTTCGGCACGACAATCTCTTGCATGGGAAGAAATAATGGATGGCCCAAGAGTAGTACTAAATAATTTAATATATTTATTTAAGTCTCTATTATTTGTAGATGCGTGTAGCTGCCAATGTGGAGTCCAAATATTTAGACTTGCAAACACATACGAACATACTTGTGGGTAACTTTTATTTTATTTAAATATGTTCAAATATACCCTCAGATACATTCAAACAATTGGAGGCAAAGTGCTAATGAAGAGTTTTTTCATCATCAAAAAAGAGCCATGTAATATGTACATGCAGAAGTCAATACCCCACAGCATTATGGCAAAACGTAAATGATTCCCTGGAATCAGCTGGCAACTGCTGGTGTTCAAGGTGTCCCGTGCCTACTGTCCGAAACATGGGGCTCCAGCACCCTCCATGAACCTAGTGAGGATAAAGAATTTCAGAAAAAGTATGGATTGATAGAATGGTATTAATTGCATGAAACCATGAAACTCCAAATCTTGTTTACATACTTAATTTTGAATAAAAATGATGAAGAAAAGTTTTTTTCAACCTCTGACAAGGCAATACCCTGCTATTTTTTTGAAATTATTCATACCTTCCTTTTTTAACTGACTTGCAGTTCCATGCCTCAAATCTAAACAGGAACATGGTGGCGCATTAACCGTATTTGATAAGAAAAAAATGGCACCTCCCCTGCAGTTATTGGACATTAAATAGCAGCTCCCTCAGCAATGTTATTTTTTTTATGTGTCAAAAATGTCTTTTGGATGAAGACTTGTCAAGACACTCTGACCCTAGCTATGCCACAATGACATCAGTTATATCATTCAAACTCAAAAGTGAAAATAGTCCTTCCACAGATTGCTTGTCATTGTTGTGACCTTCATTTTACTCTTGAAACACTCCGCTCTTAACTCCAATGGCCATTCTTTTTTTCTTTTCTGTCACATCATTGTGACATCTATGCCACATTATTTCCCATTTTTACTACTTTGAAACTTCAAAGTCACAAAGTCAAAAAAAGGCATAGATGATGTTTCCCCCCCAGCAGGCTCCATTTCATCTGAATCGAAAAAAGAAGAACACTCTCCTCCATCACTTACTGCTCAATAAATCAGTCAGAACTCTGACGA
Organism: Hippocampus bargibanti; assembly: GCF_051943395.1. Classification (NCBI taxonomy): domain Eukaryota; kingdom Metazoa; phylum Chordata; class Actinopteri; order Syngnathiformes; family Syngnathidae; genus Hippocampus; species Hippocampus bargibanti. The sequence goes on along the minus strand of NC_142740.1, from coordinate 23,361,071 downwards.
ACCCCAAACAAGGATGTCGATTTTTCAAAGACGCCCTGTTCATCACTTTGATTCATCTCTGTCACCACACATACGGGCAAGCACGCACACGCCATTCTAACCTTCATATAAGTATGTGAGTGAGGGTCAAAGAGGAGATAAGGTCCGTGAAGTTGTCCGGAGGCTTCGGTCAGAGGCAAAACACCCAAGAAGACAGACAGTAGATGGCCAAGGTGAGAGGAAATGGCATCTCTTCGGCAAAAGACTCAAATACCTCAAACATTTCCTATTCCTCCTGTAAACCTTTAACGTCTGCTTAAAGTGACGGGAGAGGACGGGAAATAACTGAAGCTGTCTGCCCAGCCCTGGTTCGTGTCAATTAAGTTTTCTTTTTTCATTTTTCCTTCTCACCCTATGTCCATCAGTCCCTTGTATTTTCTTGGCTGTTTCATCCTTTACTCTCCATTAATCCTTCAACCGCTATCGCTCCTTTAGCTTCACATTTGCTTCATTTTTGTTTGGTTGGTGTTTGGTTTCCAGCTATATATGTTTTTAGGTCCTTACTGCAAAACAGCAGTCTTTTGAATCATTGTGAGGGATGTGGAAACATGCTTTCTTTTTTTAGGGTTGTATCATGTCAGATGCCAAAGGAATGTTGGAGCCACCCTGACATCAACCAATAATAGAAAATAAAGTCATAAATTGTCAAGAAAGTTCTGAAAGTTTGGGGAAAAAAACTTGTCTTTCAACAATATTGTTTTGTTTTCTTTCTTAATTCATGACTTGAAAGGATAAATATATTCCTGGGTAACAGAGAATGAGAGAGAGTGCCTTCATGAGAAATGTTTTTGTGGCTTGAAGAGTTCTCCTGAAAATTGTGTTCTGCATTGCATTTCCTGATTATAGAATTGTCAATATAACAAAGTAATTCTTCATCTTTGACAAACGAGCTTCTGAAACTGGACACGTTGACGGTGCGAGTCTGGGCAGTACGGTGGTCTCAAATTAAACTAACCTTTCACATGGAAATAATCTGGTTTTTGAGATCTTTTTAAAAATTTATTCATTTATTTATTTATTTATTTACGTTTGCTTATTGCAGGGGTCGGGAACCTATGGCTCGCGAGCCATATATGGCTCTTTTGATTATTGCATATGGCTCGCCGATAAAACTAAATACATATTGTCGTTTTTTTCGCCGTTCATTTCCCGTTGGGGCTGCAGTTGGCGGAAAGCGCAAATTCGATTGGATGACACTGACCTAGAATGGCCGAAAGCGCCATTTTGATTGGATGATAGAGGCCGTCATGTTGAAACAGGTAATCGCCCCTTTAAATGAGCCCAAACGAGTGCACTTCAGCGTGAATGCACCGGAGCATTAGAGCAGAGAAAATGTTCTGATTCTCATTTGCAATGAAACAATACCATCGATGAAACAGTCGAATGTCAGTGACATTTTAACAAGCCCCATGTTAAAGTTAGCATCAACATACTTCTGCGAGAAGTACATTGCAGATAGCAAGTGTGGAAGCTTATGAGCCGTGTGCAGGCTAGCCAGCAGTAACTTCGCCTCTGGACCGGCAACTTGAATTTCATTGCGATCGTTTGCCTGGATTTTTACCAATCACGATGAACGGAAAACCATTCATGTTAACGGTGAGTACTATCACAAAAGTTACTTTAAAAAATACATTCTGATATTTTGTTGAAAAGTGGCCGCGCGTGCGCGCGTGTGTGTGCGCGTGCGCACGTGAGTGCTTGTATGTGCGCGCGTATATCAAAAAGTATATCAAAAACATGGAAGAACATATTCAAATATGAAACTATGTTTGGTATGATACTGAACTGATGATTTTGAATTAAATGTTAACCTAGGAATGTGTGCTTGCACAGGACATCCGAGTTGAACATGATCTTCTATTTGGTCCACCTGTCATTAACTGTTAGACTTTGCCTAATGGCTCATAATGACAAGGGCATATTTTCACAGATGACATATGCTTGTCCTCCACTGGACAATCAAAGAGGATGTGGTGACTTGCCCTTCAGAATACCGTGCCTGACATTAATCTTTAAATGACCGTTGCCTCTTCTACAAGACTTTCAATCCATTAGCGGCTTCATCTTGAAATGGAGAGAGATTGCCAAGGAGAAGAAAGCCGGAAGCATGCTGGAATTTACAGCTTTCAGTGTGGGCGGGGGTGTGACAGAGAGGATGACGTCAATGACAATGGAGGATGAAGAGATACTCAAAGAGAGATGTTGAGGCAACACAAACTCATTAGAGGATGTTAGAATGCAAAATGAACTCATTAATTCTATCCAACTTTGGCTCGAACCAAAACGGACAACCTTTTCCATCTTGTTTTGTCTTTTCTCTTTCATCATATAATCCATCATTATGTGTACATTAGTGCAGGTGCCTAGGCTAATCAAAATATGTACTTACTTATCTGTTCTTAACATTCCCCTCCATTGCCTCTTACACTTTTGTGCCCTCGTCCCTTGGCAGAAATTTATTCTTTTTCTGTCCTCTTTGCTCTCTCTCTCTCTCTCTCTCTCTCTCTCTCTCTCTCTCTCTCTCTCTCTCTCTCTCTCTCTCTCTCCCCCCTCTGTGACCTCACACCTCCTGATCCCTCCTATATGCTCATCTCTTCCTCCTTTCCTTTTCTTGCATGGACTCGCTTAAGCCCTCCTCTCGCTATCCTAACCACTCTTTCCCCTCCCTCTGCTCCTTCAGAGGTGAGCTATAGTGACTCTGACATCATTACCCTTGTTGTGACAGGTTTCATTTGTACCCTGCCGACCTATACATCAGCCTGAGTGATAGTCTGGGGCCCAGGGCCAGCGGTACCCCACCCAGACTGGGACAGAGTAACAGACAGATCGTCCCTAAAAAAACACTTCAGCTGGGGCATACCACTACATATTTTTCTCATATTCCTTCTGACGTGTCCCATTTAATAGTTGCAAACAGCTACTGAGATGTGACTTTTGTGTAGAAAATAATGGACAAAGTGCTGCTTCAATATGTGGCTTGTGAGAAGTTTTTTACTTTATGAAAAAGAAGTGATCAGCAGCAATCACAACAGAAAATTGGAGGTAATTAAAAATAGCATTTAACTATGCATGCGCCCAAAATACTGTCTATTTGCTCCATAATGAATGAATGTGAAGTCCCATCCTGCTTCAAACAGTCTACTATCGTCCCAGTTCCAAAGAAACCAGCACCCTCGGGATTGAACGACTATAGACCTGTCGATCTGACGTCTGTGGTCATGAAGTCCTTTGAACGCCTCGTGCTGAACCACCTAAAGAACATCACCGGACCTCTGCTAGATCCTCTTCAGTTTGTCTACCGGGCAAACAGGTCTGTGGAGGATGCAGTCAACATTGGACTGCACCACATCTTCGACCACCTTGACAACACAGGAACCTACGCAGGATCCTGTTTGTGGACTACAGCTCTGCGTTCAATACCATCATCCCAGAACTCCTCATCCCCAAACTTCTCCAGCTTGGTGTGTCCCCCACGATCTGCCAGTGGACCCTCAGCTTCCTGACAGGACGGACACAACAGGTTAGACTGGGAAATATATCATCCACAACACGAACCACGAGCACTGGAGCCCCGCACGGATGCGTCCTCTCTCCATTGCTCTTCTCTCTCTACACGAACGACTGCACCTCAACGCACCCAGCTGTCAAATTCATAAAGTTCGCAGACGACACCACGGTCATCGGTCTCATCAAAGACGGCGACGAGTCTGCGTACCGACAACAAGTGGAGCAGCTGGAACTATGGTGCAGCCGTCACAACCTGGAGCTGAACACGCTCAAGACAGTTGAGATGATCGTGGACTTCAGGAAACATCCATCACCACAGCTACCCCTCACACTATCCAACTGCCTGGTGTCAACCGTTGAGACCTTCAAGTTCCTGGGAATCACAGTCTCCCAGGACATGAAGTGGGAGGTCAACACCAACTCTATCCTGAAAAAGGCCCAACAGAGAATGTACTTCCTGAGGCTGCTAAAGAAACATGGCCTGCCACAGGAGGTGCTGCAACATTTCTACACGGCTGTCATCGAATCCATTCTGTGTTCTTCCATCACCGTTTGGTTCGGGGCCGCCACAAAAATGGACAAAATCCGACTTCAACGGACAGTTAGGACGGCGGAAAAAATCATTGGCACCGCCCTACCCACTCTCGGGGACTTGCACACTGCAAGAATCCAAACTAGGGAGCGGAAAATCCTACTGGACCCTCCGCACCCTGCCCACCACCTTTTCCAGCTACTCCCCTCAGGCAGGCGCTACCGATCCATGCGCACCAAATCCAGCAGACATTTAAACAGCTTCTTCCCCCAAGCCATTAACTCTTTGAACTCTTTCAACAGTAGCCAAAATGGAATTGTATAGTGCCACTTAGCAGTTTTTTTTTTTTGACGACGATACTAGTGCAGCGTGTTCTACCGGAAACAAATTCCTTGTGTGTTCTACATACTTGGCAATAAAGATGATTCTGATTCTGATTCTGATTCTGATAATTGACATTTTCCAATGTGTCCTTCAAGACAAAATGTATGCTGTTCTGGCCATATCCAATGTACAAACTACATTGGTAATAGATGTCAAACTCTGAACCCAAATTACAAAAGCAAATAATGTATCATCACCGTAAAAAAAAAGTATTTTTTGCTAGTATTTTATATTATCAAATTTGAATTCAACCCAATTTTCAAATTTTCTGAAATTCACAGGGCTTGTTTTTAATTATGTAATTCCAAAAGAACAACTGACTAAATAAATATTAATTGGAAATGACTGCCTGGGAGATGTCAGAAGGACATTACTTTTATATGATTTTTTTTTTCAAAAACATTTAGTATTCCAGCAACTCTCTTGAAAAGTGTGGTCCAACAACGTGTGCAGTCAGCAGTGAACATTTATCGCACTATTATTGCTTGATAAAATCAAACAGTACATCAACAATGCATTGAGCTGTGGTCATATTAATATGCGGCCTCAGGGCTCACCACATCCTTTGTGCCCTGAGAAAAAAACTCTTGAGTGTAATGCTTTAATGGCCTCCGACTATACAGCTCCAGCCACAATGGATCATTTCCATCTTGTATTAATGTGACTGCATAGTTGAAAGAGGTTGCAAAGGACCTTGAGGGAAGAATCAGAGAGCTCTTAATTTTTTGACAGTTTCTGATTTGTGAAAAGTATTTAAGGGATAATTCTTAAATATGCAATACACAGTTATAAAGAAAGTACACGAAGAAAGGATATTATATTTATTAATAAACCGAAGATCTCACCTTTGTCGTTTTGATAGAGTCATATGAAGTAGCCTAATTTGATTTTGTTGAATTTGAAAATAGTAGAAACATTGTTTGAGAAGTGGTATTCTGTATTCATTTTGATGTGCATTTCCTTGAAAATGAAAATAAAAAAGTATTCTCCCACTTTCAAGATAATCGCAGGGCACAAAGAAATGGCCAATAATGTGTGCTCACGCTCCCACCTCGGGTCAATTTGGAGTGCTCAAAGGCTGATTGACCACTCCAAATTGACCCGATGAAGGTTTTTGGAGTCTGCTATTAAGGAAACCTAAAAGTACCCGGAGAAAACCCCCACAAGAAGGCCAGAGCTGTAATTTAACTAGGTACTTTTACACTGTGAAGTTGGTGTGCTAATCACTCAACTACTGGGCCGCCTTGCATTATAATTATTGATGTTTATATGTGAATTGTGATTTTGCAGTATGTTTTCTATGCAACTCAATAATGATCAGAATCAGAAAGCCTTTACTAGTGCCACAAATGCCTGTAATGGGCAGCAAATTCACAGCCCCGCTTTGTTCAGTGGAAAGGTCGGTACTGTTGGACAGTCTGTGGCTGGAGGGATGCATGGCTTGAGGAGCCCGCGATAAGAAGAAAGGAGTGTCAGCGCAGAGCGCTGATGCCTTTGTGGAACTGTCGTGGCTAGGAATTGAAGCAGATTTATGTGGGACAGGAGATGTGAGACAATCTCTTTTCGTCAATGGACGCTACAGCTGCGTGTTTGCTTTCAACATTTAGCTTGTAGTCGACTTGCACATTCCACCATGATGTCCCTGATCCACTGGTGAAGAGATGCTTTGATCCTCTCCTCTTTCATCTGGAACTGCTTCGTGGAACAAACAGGGTACAGAAAGTGCTTAAGAATGAATGACTCTCTGTGTCTTTGTGTTGTCATGTTATTTGTTATGTAGTTCTTTTCTTTGTTTATTTGTTCCTTTTACTTCAAGACGGTGCCGCGAGAGTTTCTACTTTCATTCCTTTCATAACTTTGCTGCTGTGAAATGTAAATTTCTCCACTGCAAGACTAATAAAGGCAAATCCAATCCAATCCAATCCAACCCAAAGGGGAAATTTGTAGTATATATGTATTGTAAACTATAGATGTGTTTAACCATTCCCTTTTTTAAAATTGAAATGATCCAGTCTAATGAGAGGTGCATCATAGCGATGCAGCATGACCACCTGAGCTGGTTGATATTTGTGGAGGTGCACATTTTCATGACTGGATGGATACTGAAACATCTCTTTCGGCATAGGGAGAGATAAAGGTCACATAAATCATCCTGCTTTTTTATTCGCTCGCACTCATGATATGATGTAGTACATGTTGAAAAATGATTGATGGTGCATCTCCCAGTCTCACTTTCAAAGAGACGCCGAAGGAAATCGACAGTCCAGCGACCCCTTGGGGTCTCCCCCGGCTTGCCCCGACAGTCCAGCGACCCCTTGGGGTCTCCCCCGGCTTGCCCAACACATCATGCAGCTCAGTGTGTTTATTGTGGCTTCTAATGTTTGCTTTACATCATGCATCTTGAACATATACCTCAATAACATGAACTGTGTATGGGTGGGGTCACTGTAATTTTATTTTTATCCTCTTTTGGGCATTTTGTTTGTAAGTAGCTGGGTTCATTTGTTTCATAGACTATTTGAACAAGCGGATGTGTTGTATTGATACTTGGTGATATATTTCTTTTTTTCAGAGCTTTATTGGTTTGAATATGACATACATTATGATATGTGTATTCCATATTTCAATCACTTTCTCCATGTTCAATTTCGCTTTTGAATCTTTTTGTAGTGGCCAAAAAAAGAAACAGTTCAAAATATTGCATCCTTGAGACAGGCATTCAATCTTACTGTGGAACTATAGAGAAAAGATACTCCATTTTTTCTTCTCTTGAGCATCCTCTTCTCTAGTTTCATTTGATTACATTGAATGTGTAATAGCTGAAATGATGACATGGATTAATACAAACCTACAATAAGCTGTATCTTTTTTAGTATGGTTATATGGAGACATGTAAAGTATAATGTATAAATCGATGACAATTATAATCATCATGGTTCCCCCATACACCATCATGGTGTGTGGGGGTAAGGTTAGCATCAAACTAGTCACGATCACAAGTCGATATGTTTAGTAATTACATCACACTGGGCATCTCAATCCAAGTGATGCAAGCAAGTACAATGAATCGATGTTTTTAGCAAGCATAAAATCTAGCCTTTGTAGAATAATTGGTTTCCACTCACCTTTTCAAAAGAAAATCATCGAAACAGACAAGAAACAACCCTGGTTTATTGAATGGATAATTGATATGCATAACGTTTTACAGCTTGCCTTGTGAGTGTAATGCTGACTGCAGTGTCTAATGCAGTACCGTACACATTTATACGTTACATAAAAAAATAAAAAGGCTGAAAATTGAATGTGGTGCAAGAATGCTGGATTGAAATTTTAAAAAAATGTGTGACAAATGAAAGGCATCGATCGACAAATGGACATGACTGAGCACAGTGAATTCCCTCAATGGTTCTCATCCCTCCTCTTGTGTCTCAGTTACACAGTGTTGTCATTCACCTAACCTTGGTGACTGAGTAGAAGGTTTCATGGTGCCTGCCAGATCTTGGCATGACAACGCGAGGGAATAAAGCTTTCATGATGAGGCGCTTAGAAGATGTCTGATAAACAGCTTTAAAAAAGCACTCTCCTATAATGACATGTTTGGCAACTGAATTCACAAGTGTTCATCAATACATTAGAAATATTACTATTCTCAGCAAAATATTTGACATAAAAACAGGTTGAATTGCAACGGCACTTAGAGTGCACATCAGTGTTAGGGGGTCTTGAGTTAAAGAATATACTGTATGATGATACCCGAACCATTAAAATGACACACCATCGTGCAAAATATGTCTTTATTTAGAATGGCGGCAACCAAACTTTTCTTTTAAGAGCCGCATACAAGAAAATAAGTATCCAAATATATGAGAGTCAATTTTACCTACTTTTTATAGTATATCAATTACATGTACTTTTTTTAACTAAACTTGTTGGTAATTTTGGCAGCTTGAACACCATTTCCCACTTCAGTAAATGTGTCCGTGTACCGAGCAAATGTGAAGCACCTCCCCGACAACAACAAATCAACAATATGTCCCAAGCTCTTTTTGACACAGAACACAAAGTGGAACAAATGATGACAAATCCAATGCGGATCGAAAATCTTATTGTGTAATTATTGGGAAAAAAACAAAAACGTAGGAGATGAGAACACATTTCTTTGCCTCCTTATTTTTTCTTGCCATGCCACCCAATATGGAAAACACTTCCAAGCAGGAAAAGGACAGGGGGTGTGTCCAATTCTGAGGATTTATGCAAGATTAGAGAGTTTTCCAGAGACATGCACATTCCATTTAGATCCATTGAGAAATTATGTAATACATTCAATGTCAAATGCATCTCACCCCACACACGAGCATGTCACATCAATGGATGTCACGAGCGGCGAGTAATAAATAAAAAGTAATGATTGAAAATCAAACAAACCATCACCGCCATGACAATGAATGCACTTGTGGTGGGGGAGGCATCACTGAGACAAACACTCCAAGTTGTCACACTTGTCAGCGAGGAAGTTACTAAAATGTGATGTTTCACCCTAAAAGGTGTGCTACATATTAGTACAATGGTGGTTTTTGTGGGGTCAGGGGGAGGTTCCCAAATTGGAGCCTTTGTGATTTGATCATCCCATTCTTTGCGAATAACTTTGCGAAGTTATGAATCCCTGATTCATACAATGGCAAAAGCACACTTGTCAGAATGGCTGTCGGAGTTGTGCAAAGAGAAGAGCAAGCAGTGAAACTGTGGGAGATGTTTTCTTCTTTCGAGTGAGATGCTCTTCAAAACATGCAGCCAAGCCAGAGTAGTAGTCAAATTTTCAGATGGAAAATGGGGTTAAATAGAAGATGGACTACCTCAAGCGACACATTCAGCAGAAAAGTAATTTGAGGGATGTTGGAATAATACGCAGACTCAAAATGGGATAAGCGATTGGTACACACACAATTGCTGAAGAGCGCAATCGACCGGGAGAGAAAAAAACGGCTGTCAAACAGAAAAATCCAACCCGAGTTAAAGTTCCAATTGCCGACATTTTACTTGTCATCAAGTGACTGCACCAAGTATTGGATTGACGTTGATTTGATTCCCATTCAATGTGGTATAATATTGCATTATTTTTCAATGTAAAAAACACTTATACAGTAGTAACAATACACTTAATCGTATGCTATGATTAATCGATGAGAAGGTTTCTTCAGCCGTCATCTGTACAAAAGTGAAGGTTTCGGACGTTTCGCCTCCTATCCAAGAGGCTTCGTCAGCGAACTAAAGTCTGACTGGTCGTATCGGCCCCATTTATATATCCCTAATGTCCAGACATGGTGGCGCCGGACACAGCTATGATAGGTCCCTACTCTCAGGTTGGGGGGGTGCGGGACCCCTCCCTGTGGCCCCACTGATTGTTCCTACATTCCTGACTAACGACTGGCCTATTACCCCCACTCCCCCCGGTATCACCTCATCAGCAAAACGACCCTCATCAGCATTGCGAAAGTTGCCTAACCTGTTTTGCCTGAGCAGGCTATTGTATGAACGATAGGAGGCGAAACGTCCGAAACCTTCACTTTTGTACAGATGACGGCTGAAGAAACCTTCTCATCGATGGACCACTCCTGTACGACTGAGAGCTTACACAGACGTATGCTATGATTATTATTATTTTTTTAATGAAAGATGTGTGCCTTGGCTTGAAAAAGATAGAAAAACACTGACGTACAGCAACCTGAAGTACCAGTGGATATTTTTATTGGATGATACTGTCCAGTATATTACCCCATGCCCACTCTAAGATGGCACAACATTAAACTTTCACGTGACATAGATTGACTGATACTTCATAGATGGACTGATACTTGATTTGAGTAGCATTGGCAAGTCGAAGACATACAGAACAATGTCTACCCCCATTCATTTTTTAGGTTAATAGAGAACGACAGATTCTTATGTTAATTCAGACAAGTACAATTGATGCTGATGACCTTGCTCGACATGTCCTGAAAGCAAAGGAATGACTGAGTAGATTCCCAAGTACAGATGAAGAATTTTTCCACTGGGATGTTCCAGCCTTGAATATAATCGAGCTTGTCTACAGGCTCGGCAGACTGACTGCTCCAAAGAGATCAGACGTGAGGCTGGAATGTGGAGAGCATAGCAAACACTAAACTGTAATGCCAGTAGAGCACAATGCACCCAGGCATAACCTTGGGATGGTAATGACTTCTCTTTTGCCTTAAAGGCAGGATTAAATGGCATTTGGGTTTCAAATCCAAGACTGACTCGGGCCCTTTCTTTGTGCTGTTTTATTGTTTCATCGACAGTCCAAAAATACCTTTGTCAAATTAACTGAATGCTCTCAGCTCTATTTTCACACACAGCACATGTGCGATGAACGTAAAAGTCCTGATTTTTGTGCAGGATCATGCCTCGTTTAGTGTGTTGGAGAACTTGGCAGACTGGGCTGTGCCATGGTGGGCCTTTCGGCGGATGGATGCCGTTTTAATTTTCTACCTCTCAGATGCACCTGACAAACTCATATTTAGAAAAGATAAAAGCGTGTCTAAGTTGTGGTGCAGGTCGCGTAATGGGATTTTTGGTTGATTTGTTCAACGTGCATGCAGACAGATTCTGAGCTCTGTGGATGTTGTCCTGTTTCAATCATAAATATAACAGCAGCATTTGTTGAAACTTCGGACTCATTGTAGAAATTATTTATTTTATTATAATCTTTAAATATTTTTAAAATCACCTTCCCCACCAAAAAAATATATACATTTTCTGATACTGTGAGATATAATGCTCCCTGACACCCAACACAAAATTGCTGCATGAATTGAGCTACATTTAGATTTTTAAGCACATAAGTGTGGCATAATACTTGTTTATTCGTTGATTTTGATTGTTAAACTCAAGAAGTATGGTATAATAAACGATGAAAATACACTTGCGTGTTCGTTGTTCATTTTAAAACTATTTCAGGTCTCAAAGATTTATTTTTTAAGCTGACTTGAGACTGATAGAAGGTGTTGATTCCGACTATTAGTTTAGAACGTAACAAGGTTTGAATGACACCCAATATATCATCATTTTGTTTCATTGAACCCGTCACAGCCTTAAATCGCCAATAGACGTGAATGTTCATGTTAATTGTCTCAAAGTGCCAAAGTTAGCTTTTGACTACTGTTCAGCCGTGTGCACTGTATTTCACCCCAGGTCACTCCTTCATCGCTTTGAAATTTTAAACATACATAGGAGTTACATATACTGGAATGCATAATTGAAAGAAACATTGTGCAAAAGCATATTTCCCATCTGTATGATCACTGAATCATTCAAGTGGAAGTCTTTCAAGTGTCTCAGTGTGCTTTTTGGAGCATTTAAATACCATGTGCCATTGCTCGTCTCGTGAAGTCTACTGGCATCAGTGGGGGGCACATATTAAATTGATTAAAGTAGTACAAGAGGGCAGAAAATAAGGGTTAAGAGCAGCCACCATTAAGCATCATTGACACCTAATCATCTACTCTCTAAGAATCATACTTGAATGTTATATCAGGTGTGCTATGCAAAGTATGTATGCAATGAGCTTAAGTTGCCTCTCAGACACACATTTACACCCTTGTTCAGAAAGTAAACTGGATGGTCTGGTTAGAAGGGAGGGCATCAAAGCACAATTTTGGATTATCACACGTTCTTCAAGGTGAGGCAAATTAGGTAAATGATTCGCAAAAAGGAGGTTATTACAATTCATCCATCCATTTTCTGTCGCTTATCCGGGGTCGGGTCGCGGGGGCAGCAGCTTCAGTAGGGTTATTACGATTACGTATACCTCTTTAATATAACTTTAATATGGAATAACCTCCTCGAATGTTGACATTTCATAATTCAGATTTCACGTCAGTCTTTTTCCATTTTCCGATTTTTCTTACCATTGCACTACTTTTATCATGAAAACTTAATAGCAATGAACAGAATTTTACCACAAAATACTGAAAAAGCTATAGTTCCAGCAAACCATGGGATGCTAACTGTATGCTAACAAAATGTATGGCATGGTATTCCCTTCGGTTGCTTAGCGTGGTCTAAGCACATGGTCTGAAAAACATACTTGATAAATGGAAGCAAATCTCGCTGGCTGTGAAGGGTGAATTTTCTCTCATTTTCTAAGGGGAGTTTCCATGACGTCGGCGGCACAAGCAGTTTGCAATAAAGTGTAACATTTGTTGACCAAATGTTCTCAGAGATGAGATTATAAGGAAAAAAAATCTTATACATATATTTGTTATTGACATGATTATATTGTACTCCATTTTTATGTTTTTGCATCTCTAAATGTTCACTATATGTCATAGATGGCAAATATTTTATTGGAAATTGTTACAACGAACTACCGTTATAACATAGAGATTACATAACATAAAGATCATTATGTCCCTTGTGGTATGTTGCAATGAGGTTAGACTGCACTTAGTAGACAGGAATATTAATAATAATAATACATTTTATTTCAAGCGCATTTCAAAGCTCTCAAGGACACTTTAGTCACAGACAAGCATAGAAGTACAAATACATTATTTTGCTATTTGTTTGTTTATTTATAGTTGTTTGTTTGTCTGTTTGTTTGTTTATTTATTTGTTTAATTATTTTTTTACAATAGCCTGTCTTCTTGTCAAGATATTCAGAGAGATTGAATCGTGACCATGAGAGCTACTCAGTTGATTAACTCTTTGCGGATGGCTTTTCATCTGTTGGCATTTGATGTACGACATCTTTGTAAGGGCTATGGTCGAATGCAATCACAGCCCCTTTCATTGCTTAGGCCCCCTCAGATTGCCTTGCTAGTTCCCCAGAGAGGCCATCCTTCAGAAAATATTGACTGCTGGACTGCGAGTGGCCACATGTGTACAAGTGGGGAATCTGCTTTGGAGAGGAATTGTCTCAGCGGTTGTGTGTGCCTGTGCGTGCTTTGTCTGTCTGTGTCCATATGGAGAAAAATCTGACCAAGGTACTCAGAGTCCAAGGGTCAGTCCACTTGTAAATGTGAGAAAGGAAAATCCATTTTGCAGCAATACTTTTCCCCACTGCCTCTTGGTTACACAGGTATCGCTGTGATTTAAGGAGCATACATTCACGTGATGATAGAAAATCACCATCTCCGTACCCTATATTTTTAGGTATGCTCAGTAGCAAGAGGAGCATTCATCCATTCATCTTCAGATCCAATTTATCCTCTCAAGAGTTACGGGGTGCTAGAGACTATCCCAGCTGACTTCGGGCAGTTAGGCTAAGGACACCCTTAACTGTTTGCCAGCCAATCACAGGGCACACAACGACAAACAAAAATCTGTGCACAATTTGGAGTGTTAAATAAACCTGTGATGCATGCTTTTGGAATGTGGAAGAAAACAGGAGGAACCGGAGAAAACCCACACGAGAATGGGGAGAAAATGCAAATTCCACACAGGAAGCCCGAGGATGGGATCGAACCCACGGCCTCTAACCTTTAATGATAATAACAATAATACTGTAATAATAATAATAGTAATCATCATCATCATACATTTTCTTTATAAACCCTTTCAAAACACTCAAGGATACTTCACAGTCACAAACAGAAGAGCAATAAAACCACAAATTAGACCATACCAAAGAAGAAATCAATCTATTCTGAGAATGTGATTTTAAATAAGTGGTTTCTGAGATGGGTAAATGTGCTAACCACTCAACTACCGGGCTGCCCTAATCCGAGCTAATGAGCAGCTAAAACAATCATATGCCATTGAACAAGGTCATAAAATTGCATGTTCTATTTATGGAAACTCGGAAAATAAACTATTTTACTTAGCAAAATTCAAATACAAGAGCATTTGCCAAACTCGGAATAAACTAAGGTTGTGTCACTTGAAAGATGGTTGTCTATGTGTGTGATCAAATAACAAGTGATCAGGGTCAAGAAATTACAGTTGGCAGTGTTTAGGGTTTCAATGACAGTTTGGTCTGTGAATATTCTCAAAAACACTGGATAGGGCTCAGGGCAAATACGTACCAGGTTTTCACCTTCTGAAAAAAATGCAGCAAAGTACTCTGTGTCTTAAATCTTAGTTTATTACCCGAATTGGCTTGCACATGACTTCATAGCCCTGAAACATGATAGACAATAGTCATGATGGACAACAATTCTGGTCTCTGCATATTTCCCATTTCAAGGACTAAGGTCAAATGGCTTTAGCCATGACATGGTGCTCAAGGCAGAGGGATGTTTAAGTTGTTAAGTTAATGCCAAGAACGTCTGGTGTGTGTTTATTTCACATAAAGACAGCATCATTAGCTCCAGCACATTAATTCCCGCCTGTGCTATGAGCTTGCTGCCTGAATGACAGTAATTATCACTTCACTCTTGATGTGGCAGCACTTGATGTCTTTGTTTCATTCAAAGCGCGATCTGAACTCAGATACCCACGCATTTGCGAGACATAAACGTTGAATACATTTGTTGACAATGGTATATAAATGCAGGGAAATTTACGAAGTTAACCTTGTTGAAATCCTTGAATGTTCATTTCTGAATTTATTGGACATTTTTATTCAGAGGTAATTTTCAGATAATTTTTATCCATCAGTGGAAGCTCACTTTAGACTGTCATAGAAGTATAAACCACATTTTTTGTCTAACACACTGGTTCTTAACCTGGGTTCGATCGAACCCTTGGGGTTCCGTGAGACGATCTCAGGGGTTCGATGGAGCCTCCGCTGACACACTTCTGTTAATTACGGAAACGTAACATTTCGTCCGGCCTCGTTTTGTCCGTTGTTATGCTTGTTTATCAATCGTTAGAGCTCCGGGCAAAACGGAGAAATACCACAGGAAATCGTGTGGGCAGTTTAGAGTCAGAAGCATACCAAAAAATGAATACGGAGAGAGAAGGAGAGAGGCCAGGTAGACTGCTGCTGCTTCACCCATTCACAACAAATCAAGAGGCTAGCCAGTAGCTAGCAGTAATCAACATGTGACTGTTGTCGTAGTACAAGAAAGTGGTCGGATGAACAACATTCTCATGTATCACGGAACGTGATGGGAGTGAGTGTCCTATTTGCATGATTTGCAACGCAGTTGAGCAACTCGAGCCTAGCACCAGCAACACTAAATGAACACTTCATCAAGCTGCATGGAGACGAGGAGTACAAGAACATAACACTTGCTGAATTCAAAGTGAGGAGAGCTGCCTGTTCTTGGATTTGTACCTGTTAGCAAAGCCATCCTCACAGCATCGTACGAAGTTGCTTACCTCATCGCAAAGCAAGGCATGCCACACACCATTGGTAAAACACTAGTGAAACCAGCTGCATTAAAGCTGGCGAATCTGATACTCGGAACAGCGGCCGAAGGTAAATGATCCCAAATTCCCCTTTCAAATGACACCGTCAGTGACAGAAGAGAAGACATGAATAAAGACATCTTGGCTCAAGTAGTCGCAGAACTGATTTTAAGCCTGGCAAAATTCAGTCTTCAACTCGACGAAACCACAGACGTTGCTGATATAAGCCAGTTTGCTGTTTTTGTGCACTACGTGAAAGACGACATGATAAAAGAAGAGTTTTTATTTTGTAAGCGTCCCACAACAACAACAAAGGAAGCAGATGTGAAGAAAAATCATTGAAATTCAGCATAGCCAGGTTCAACAGCAACTCTTCAAAACACCAACGCTCTCAACGTTTTGGTGTCAACAAATGAACAAGTAACCAGTTGTTGCCAAGAAAGCCCTGGATTTTTTTATACCATTTGTTACAACATATCTCTGTGAGCAATCATTTTCGAGGACGCTGGACATAAAATCGAAGAAAAGGAACAGACTATGCTGTGAAAATTACATGAGAGTGGCACTTGCCAAGGTGAAGCCACGCATATCTGAACTGATCTCTCAAAGGCAGCAGCAGAAGTCACACTGATTTGCAGATATGTAATTTGTTGTGAGTTTATGCATTGTGTTGGTTTTGTTCTTAAAGGTGATGTTCATGCACGGCTCATTTTGTGTAGCAATAAAAAACATGTCTATGTCTTGAATTTGAATAAACATCACATTTTATTTTTCACACAAGATGGGTTTGGTGAATGTACATATGAAACTGGTGGGGTTCGGTACCTCAAAAACGTTTAAGAACCACTTGTCTAACACTATACAATTAGTCGCTCCCACTACACAGACACATACACCCCACCACACACAGGTTAATAAATGCAACTTTTAACATGCAAAATAGAGAATAAATACCACCTTTTTGATTATTGGCTGCATTCTTGGTTTTGTTTTACTAGGCACATTAATCCACAAGGATTAAACCTTTGGCTACATTGCAATGTGGGTTTCTGGTAAAGGTAAAAAAAACTGTAGTTATTCAGCAAACTTTTTGTCATCCGTGCTCTCGTATGCTGCTTGGGTGTGAGTGTGCTCCGTTCACATTAATTTATGAACGCAGCTGTTACCCCTCCCTGTACTGACTGCTCTGAGCTCCAATTTGTGGGGCACTCTGAAGAACCCAACGGCACATTCGAACGATGTTCTGAGTTTCTGAACATTTTCAGTAAAGCCGTGTGCTCCGAGCATCTTTGTGAATTCACCCAGAGTGAGGGAACAGGGATTGGGGGAGGGGGGGGCAATGAGCTGGTCTTGGTTTTTGTAAAATTTGTCTGCGTTAGAAGGAAGAAAATAGCAAGATGATTGCAAAATCGAAAGTAAAACTGGAACACATTTAGTTAGAAACTGCAATAATCAAACCGCTGTGTAGCGAGGGAACAATGTACAGTGAAACCTCGGTTTACGAACCCCTTCGCTTATGGACTTTTCGGTTTACGAACGTTACATTTATGAAAGTTTTACCTTGGCAGACAAACTATTTTTCTGTATACACACGGAGCTGCCACAATGCGTGATGTGTCGTTCGCGAACGAGCCCGTTCTCCTAACAAGAAAATGGTGGCCACTGTTTTTGTCCTCTATTCCCCGCCCCTAGTTTTCGGTTAAGGCCACGTGATTGGTCAAGAACGCAGCAGTGGGGGACGAGGTTACAGACAGAGAGAGAGTGAGGCCGTCCTCCAAAAAACAAAATGGCATATTCGGTTAAAGCCACGTGATTGGTCAAGAACCCGGCAGTGGGGGTGGGGGGGGGGGTTAAACATTAAAGAGACAGGCAGAAAGAGAGAGAGTGAGAAAACACACACACACGAAAGGGAGATGACAGAGCTTGAAACAAAAAAACAAAAGTGGGAGAGTGGGAGAATAGTGAGAAAATGGATAGAAAACAGTTAAAATATCCCATCAATCAGGCTCCACAAATAACCCGCACAAGTCATCTGTACATTTCACACAACAGCTGGTACACAACCCAGCTAAACAGATCACAATTGATGAAGAACTAGATACAATCATCACAGAGAAAACACCTACAAGGGATCATTCCTCAAGATGGTGAAAGAAGCAAATGTTCCTCATCAAGTGTTTAATACTGAGGAAACCGGACACTCCATTCCATCAAGCCATTAACGACCATCACAAAGGTAAATAAAATGCCTTTATTGTGCAGTAAAGTTTATTTCTTTAATCATAATACTCTAGCACATTTATTATACATAAAATAAGATATATTTTGTGAAGTTTTAAGGCTTAGAAAATTAGACGGTAGAAAATTATGTTTTATGGGGACCTGGGAACGGATTAATATCATTTTAATGGTTTCCTACGGGAAATTAATTTTTGGGATACACACTTTTCAACCTTACACGCTCTGTCTGGGAATTAAGTTCGTAAGCCAAGGTCCCACTGTATTAAGTTAGAAATTAGACCAGGTGAGAATGACCATCACGCCCCGAAGAACAATTTCAAGTTCTAATGAATTAAAAAGTATTGGATTGGATTGGATTAGCCTTTGTTAGTCTCTCAGTGAATACATTTACATTTCACAGCGGCAAAGTTATGGAAGGAAGAGGAAAGGAAAGGTAGAAGGAGAAAAACAAAATACAGGAACCTGAAAGGAACATTTCACGATAAAATATCAATTCCTTTGATTGGTAAAAACACTTGAAATCTCAAAATTCAAACCAATTATCAAATCAAGTGGTGTGCACGAAATGGGGGGTGATGGACAAAATATGAAGGTTATCTCAGGATTCAGGCTTGAGATGAAAAAATGGGATATCCACTGTTATGATGTACACATTGCTTGCTCCATCTGTTCAAAAATATTGGGTGCAGCAGAGGAGGTGTTGAGGGAAAAATCAAGGTCTTGCCCTTTTTAACCGTCTTGCGCTGCTGTAGGGTAACGGCCTGGGGTGCAGGTAATAATGGAGTAATCCTCTTATCTATGGCTTTCTTCTCTCACGAATCATTTTTCGCCTGCTCCAGTCGATCATTCCATACTGAGATGACACAAGCCTGAATAGTTTCTCAATGGAGCTGTCCACTCATTTTTGATTTGGATTATACTAGTAGACTTATTGTCAAAGTCAAACAGTGACAAGTGATGTTAAACTACACTGGCATGAGCCGTGGAACCCTTCTTAACTGTTTAAAGAACAACCGACGTCTCCGGACAAGTTGTGTCCATAATTTGTAAAATGGCTTCAAATGACTTCTACTGAGCGTATTTTAATGAGATTCCACCGCATATAGCTATATTTTACGTTTTAAGACTCACGCTGAATATTCAGGAAGTCTTGTTTTTGAGTTGGTGACGAGTCCATATGTGACATCACTAAAGGAACGCCCCTGATCGAAAAAAAGACACATTGTAGCAGTCCTTCCATCACGTCAATGTATTTTGCTGTACTTGTTTGGTCTGAAAAACCCAAAAGCCGCCAGAAGGCCAGAAGAGGGCGTCCAAGCTCTATGGAAGGAATTTATCAGCCTGTGGAAACGGAGGTGGCCACAGGAGGTCGCCATTTTGTGCCTCTATTTTTGGGTGAGAGATTTCCGCCCATTGTTGCCTCAAAATGGCACCAATAAATTATTTAATCGATTGCAAACATGTATGCTTTCCTCTTCAGAACTATTTGAATCATATTCATAACTGGGTGTGTAACAAGAAAGCATATTCTCAGAATCTGAAGCCATTGTTTTGATTCACTAGCAATACAAGATGTCTTGGCGTGACTGGGGGAGCGACTTTCTGAAAATGCCCAATTCGCAGCTCAATTTTTTGCAGATTTCGGACACTTTAAGTCATTTTTATTGGTTTTATTGGTTTTGCATTTAACTGTGTTTTGGGTATTTTAGATGCTATAAAACGTTTTTCTGATGTCAGTTAAAAAACAAAAAAGTGACGTCAGTTGTCCTTTAAGTTATTATGATGACTGTGATGCTTGTGCATAATTTCGATCATCAGGTTAATTTTTCTTTGTTACTTTTACTATTCATTGTTTAAAAACTCACAAGTGGCTCAGTTGCAGTAAAATCGGACTTCAGTGCTGAAAATGTTAAATGCAACAGGAAAAGCCATGCAAGATCATTACTTATACTGCCACATCTGTTGCCATGGCTAGACATGCTGCATGACAGTGACAAACACTTTGTTACTCTAAGCCTGAAAGACCGCACATTGTGATGAAGAACTCTCTTCACGCTTTGTCTTTCAGCATCAGTGGGCACAAGAGACATCTCCGGCAACCTTAGCACGAGCATGCTTATCTCGAAAGTGGCATGCTTAGCTCAAAAGTTCTCAATCGTTTGGACTGGGACCTATGAAAAAAATCAATGAGCTATAGCATTTGAATGTCTTGACTTTTGCAGCTTTTCTCATCTTTATTTCTCTCTTTCTCTCTCTCTTTCTCTCTGTCACTCTCACGTTCTGTGTGTGTGCTATACACATACACACATTAATTTATTTATTACTGGAAACCACTTAATCTTACTGTGTTCGACTTTTTTAATGCATTAATCCCCCTTGTATGATCCAATTTGAAACCAAACTTCTCTCGCATATATGCATTTCCATGCTTATGTTCGACCAGGACTATTCAGTCAGAAACAAAGTTGCTTTTACTTGTATATGACAGCTCGCACTGTGCAATTTTATTAGTCAAGTCTCACTTGTTGCATCAGAAACACTGCAGCACTGTTAATAAAGGCAACACAACTATAGAAACAGCCAATTAATGTTAAAAAAAAAAATCAACTAAGCTTGTTATGTTTAGAGTAATGGAGTTAGTAATAACGTGAGAGATAATCGATTGTAATTGTGTTTTATTTCCATCGAGGAAATTATATTTCAGAGATAATTCTTTCAGTATACAGTAAATTAGTTGGTTAAAATCAGGAATCTATTTCTGCCCGGGAGGCTTTTGTTGAACCTGAAGGAATTATTAATTTCCCTTTCTGTTATCACTATAGCTGCTAGCTGGGAGATATATTGTCTGTACATGTGCTCCCCCTTCTGCTCATGGCTGTTTGTATTATCCCACTGTGCTGATGGGTTGTTAAGAAAATCACCCTGATGTGATGACTGTTTCTCACGGAATGGCAACTCAGACAGCGCATGCCTCAATTGTGAGTGTAATAACGGTGAAATGAGAAAGGTTGTAATGGTCCTACTGTATATTTAATCACATTTTTTCCTCGTAAAGAAAACATTCACCAAAGCACATTGATATTTTTATATCAATTTAATGTCGCACTTGAATCCACTCATCAATAAACACCACAAATGATTAATTGACACATCATATTAAACCTGTGGGAGGCTCATCATAAAAGAATTCATGTTCATTTGACTTCGATTTCAAGGTAAGTCTTTTTCAAATGGTCTAAAGCACAGGTGTCAAAGTCAAGGCCCGCGGGCCAAATCCGGCCCGACCCATCATTTTTTTCGGCCCGCGAAAGCAAATCAAACTTGTTAAATTCCATGATGATTGCTAAAATATGAGCCAAAATGTCATATTTTTGGATGTCAACCACAATAAAAGTCATTATTCTTGACTTCAGATTTGAAAATGAGTTATTCATTAATTTGCTGTGTGCTCTATATGTAATATTTGAATGGGTTTAAACATTCTAATGGGTTCCCCAAATTCATAACGGCCCTCGAGAGGAAACCATAACTACAATGTGGCCCGCGGCAAAAAATGACTTTGACACCCCTGATCTAAAGCTTCACTCTTTCAACACTTTTGATAATCACATTCAAGAACTTGTCCACACTTGGTTGAAGGAGTTTCCATCTCTGGCGGCTTTATGTTGGGGTTTTCAAACTTTGTATCTCTTAGATTGCTTTGAACTATATATTGTAAAAGCAAAAAGTTGTCACTTCCCAACACTGTATTCACACCAGACTTGCGCATGTGTGATTGTGGGAGTTGTGTGTTCACCGAAAACAAAGTTGCTTCATTCTCTTCATAGTCTTATGTGGCACAAAACAAACAAATAAAAAAATGAAATAATAATAGCACCTCTAGTGAGTCCGATAATCAAGTGAATCAGTGTGCTGGTATCATAGTTGATTGTGATGTGAAAACCTTGGCTAATGCTAGCTTAGTTTGTGTAAGCTCTCGTACAGGAGTGGTCTGTCGATGGATAGGTCCCTGCCCTAAGGTTGGGGGGAGCAGAGGACTATTTCCTGAGGCTACACTAATTACTTATATTGTCCTTGCTGATTATGGCTGGCCTGATTGCCCCATTTGCTCTGGTATCACCTCATCAGCATAACTAAGCTAATGTGGTAACGATCTCAGAAGTGTGTTGTAAGCACGATCCAAATTAAACTTCACACCACCATGGTGATTTAGTGAAAGGCTTTGCTATTTTGATGAAACACGGTGAAGGGTTTTGCTATTGAGACCCACTTCACATGAAAAAAATCAAGTCGGACAATTTCTTCCCTGATGTATCACAGTTTATGTGGTGTCAGAATTTTTCTGAGTAAATATCACTAAATAGATATCTACAGCCACGTTTGTCAGGTAACATAAAAATGTTTTTAATCAGACATAATTTCAACAGCTGTGGTTAAGAATATCTATTGATGAAAAATGCCCCTGGGAGTTGGAGAGCCAAAGCTGTGGTTGAAAACAATTTGGGTCACACACAATTTGGTGAGGACAGTGTGTGGGCCCACCTCTTTGCTGCATGTGTTAGTCAAGTGAAAGAAGGTGGACAGTTGTGGATGGACTCTGCTCGCTGTACCATGGTGTTATCCGGCAACCTGTGGCCTTACTATAGCGCAGCTATTAAATGCGTGGTGTGACTTTTCTCTTGTCTGATTTTCGTTTCAGGCATAACAAAATCCAGAAGCAGACTCTGTGTAAAATATTATAACTCTTTAAGTGGGATGTAAAGTACTTTTAAGATGCATGGCTGTTATGAATATTGTTAATAGACTTTGATCTATTTGAGAATACACTGCCAGAAGAGCTAAAAACAACAATTACTGTACATTATCGTCTGAAAGATGGTGAAACAAATGTTGACAATTTTTGGTTTAAATTCCAGTTTGAGTGAACGCTAAGCCTAATTCGCCCCTACACCTCTTGTGTATTTTAGCGAGCAGGAGCTCTACAGGAAAAATTGTGAGAGTGCCTTCTCCCAACTGTCTATCCTAATTCTGCCGCCCGGCATAGTCGGATAAAGACCCTACTGGCAGAGCCGCCAGTGTTTCAAATCTGATTAATTTTGTGATTAGGTTAATCCAGCAATTCAATGGAAGGGAAACCATCCCCCTCTGAAAAGTGCCCTCTTCCAAAAGAGGGCTATTGTGTTCCTATACTTTCTCAGTTTGAGGGTGTTGGGATTTGTCGTGATTATCTTCAGTCTGAGGTCTGAGATGCTGATAAGTTATCCCAGGCTGCGTTTGTTTTTCATTGATGTCTATAATTCCTCGATTTCGATTTCGAATGAGATTATCATATTCAGAAAAACCACAAAATTTTTAGATTGAAACAAACACTCGCGGAAAATTTGTTTGATGCAAAAGTAATCAAAATACAACACACCCTGATTTGAAGTGAATTTCTACCTTCTTAAATCATATTTCATTTTTATCTATTTACCCACTTTATTGCTGGATGCATATCAGTATTGAACCTGCAAATTCATTGGGGTTTTCAGTACTTGCCTTGCAATTTTTACATGCGGTCTCAGTCTTCCAAATAACTTGTAAAACTTGTGGTCCGATTGAGACTCAGTTATTGTTCGAAGGTACAGAAGGTAATGAAAGTCATTTAGGGAGAAAAGGCTTACAAAGACCAGCGGAAGCTACAATCGGAATCATTTCCTGATTTATCACCAGCGTCGCAGTAATGAATAGAAATGTTAATGAGGGTCAAATGACAAAACACTTTCCTTGGGTTCATGGTGAGGTGTGGTCTATTAAATACAACCTGCTGTTCCACAAGCTCTCTCTTCCTCTCTCTCTCTCTCTCTCTCTCTCTCTCTCTCTCTCTCTCTCTCTCTCTCTCTCTCTCTCTCTCTCTCTCTCTCTCTCTCTCATGCACACACACACACACACACACACACACACACACACACACACACACACACACACACATATACACTTAACTGCTTAATAATTAGAGAACATTCACTTAGTCGCTCCTTTTCTATAGGGACATGTTTTTCAAAAGGCCTACATCCAATTAACCTTTTAGCCTCCGCATATCATTAATGCATGAAAGATACATCATTGTTCATGGGCAATCCCCATGAAGCCAATTTTCTGTTTAATCGTCTTTATTAGGAAAAAAAGATTAGTGTTATTCACAATCCTGTTACTTTAGCCAGTGTTGCCTTAGTCTGTGAGAGGACATGAATTTCATAGTTAATTAACACCATGGTGAGATTATTTTTTCAATGTCATAGATACTACTATAACTGAGGGTAGACATTTTGACAACTTTGGACTTCAATATTGAATATTGAAAACTAAAAAAAAAGTGCCTCAAGATGGCAGTGCATCCCATTAATACGCTGGATTATGTGTACATAAGCATATGTTGGGAATGTAGAGACTTTCCCTGTCCCCATCTCAGCTTCTCTGATCAAACCTCCATGTAGCTGGCTACAACCTATAAACCAATTGGAGAACAGTCCAACAAAATCATCAGGAGTGTGAAGGTGTGGCACAATGATGCTGCAGTTGTGCTTCAAAACTATTTCTCCTGCCATGTACTACCCATGACTTTTGTCTCAAGATGAGGTGACAATGTCTCCACCACCAAAAAAATGCTATTTACCTACAACATAAACCCTGGCTGAATGCAGAAATCTAAGTACTTGTGAAGGCTAGGGATTCAGCAGTCAGAGCATTAAACTTCAGGCAGTAGGCATAGCTGGCTATGGGCATCATTAGAAAGATAACCTCAACCCCCCTCCCCCAAAAATAAAAATAAATAAATCCCTCTTGGAAAATTTAGAGTCATTAAGTCTTTCACAAACGACAACACCAATGAAGATCGATGCTCGAAAGACTTCATGCAACCAAATGTACTGAACCAGTTCTCAGTTCACTTTGAGGACCCCAACAACAACCCCAATGTCAGACTCATGATGCCACCTGAGGACGCCCCTTACCAAAAATAAGCAGCTGAAAGTAAAATCAGCATAAAACAGGTCAGTTTAGTCATGAAATAAACACATTGGGATTATTTAAATTGGTTTGAAAAGAGTCACTTCTGCTTTTGACCAAATGTGGACTTCTGTCATCCCAAAGAAACCTGGAGCTGTCTTTAAATGAAGTGCATTTTGACCTTTTACCATTTTCATCCCAATTAGTATAGACTTTCTCTTTGGCTCAGCACTAAGGTCCTTCCTGAACTCTATTGGGAAAACCCAGAGCCACAACCACTTTTAAGATTCGATATCACCCCTTGAAACCACACTGCTTCAAGATACACCAGGCACCCACCTAAATGGTCTTTAATATTTAATCGGGGCAGGAGAACACTTACATCTTGGGAGGATGACATAGCTTTAATTTATTTAAGAAGTCCACCGAGGAAGAGTTTTTTTAGAGGCAGAAACTGAACAGAGAAGTATCAGTGAGGCATTTTTCTGTTCAGCCCAAGGGGGCTGGGGTTTGTCCAGGTAATACAAAATGTGCAAAGTGCAGAAACAATTTTGCATCTGTGCCATGCAACAATCTTGTGGTCTGAATAATTAGTATAATGTTTATTCAATTTGAATTATTTTGGATTTTACAACACTAAATTGATTCACTGGCCCCGTCGCCCATCAACTCATTTTATCCTGGATCATTCCAGTGCTTGAAGAGACACTGCCGTGAAGGTTTTGGCATGGGGCAGCATGCTCAAAAACTCCTTAGCGAGTGTTGTCACTCTTAATTAGATGCAGCCCAATTTACATCACCAGGTATGGCAGGTGTTGTGTGTACTCAAACAGGGGCAATAAACTTGCCTGTTCTCATTTATTGTAATCACTATCAAAACTGCCACTTAACCACAGTAGCGGGGGGAGTTGTTTGTGTGGGTGAAAGTAGGGTAAAGAGGGGATGGGTGGAGGTGTGGTGGTGACACGCCATCATGCAGTTCATCCTTAATGAGTGGATTAGCACGGATGATCCGGGTTTTGCAAAACCCCTCGTCCAGGTCCGCGTGGGTGCGTGTGTGTGTGTGTGTGTGTGTGTGTGTGTGTGTGCGTGTGTGTGTGTGTGTGTGTGTGTGTGTGTGTGTGTGTGTGTGTGTGTGTGTGTGTGTGTGTGTGTGTGTGTGTATTTGGACATCATGATAAATGGAAAAAAGTGTTTTGCAAAATTGGCCACCAGTCTGGGGAGTGTCAGTTTTTTTATTTTAAAGTTAAGAGTGTCTGTGGTTAATATAAATGTGTGAAATTCTGTGTTCGGCTGTGTGTGCTTCTTGTCAGTCATACGTAGCATACGTAGCACAATACCCCCCCCCCCCCCCTCCCCACAGATACGCATAACATATTTCTCAGTAGTGATTTATTTCTCGATCCATAACATTTTTGGCCTTTTTTCAACAAAAAATACCACATTGGCAAAGAAATTCAGATGTTAAGATTTCACTGTGAAGTGCGCTGCTGCTATTTGTAAGAGATATTTGATCCCAGGTTCGAATAATGAGAAAACCCACGTGAAACTGACGCCTACTGGATGCGTTTATAATCATCTACACAAAATCTGCTCTTTTTTCTATTAGATAAAGTTATTATCTAACTAAATAAAGCTCCTCTTTTCAGTGCTAGTCCACATGTATGTGTGACATGACTTGAACACAGAAACAGCAGAGGCAAGCTTTTCACCACATAATGGTAAAGATTTACACTGTATTGTATGTCACTGTTGGGGGCTCTCATGAACTTGTCATGAATTGTTTTGTACCTTGACAGCTGCACTGTCAGACTACCGGATACTACAAATCGGATTTTGTCTTGGATTGTCTATCAATCACCTGACTCTGCAGTCCTTGCCTGCATTCATCCATATTCAGTCATTTGGCGTAGGTCCATCGGAGATGTTGTTAAAATCATATCAACACAGGCATGATGTGCATGTGTATCTGTTTTCTGCTCAAAAAAAGCAAACAAAACAAAAAATGGACTGATTCCTAGATGGTGGGGAAGGGACAGTATGGACTGTTTGTTTGACTGTTTGCTAAATAGCTCATAAATATAGCATGAGATGAAATACAATCTACACTTAACATTCCCCCTCTTATTTAAGTCACTTTTTAAATGATGTGCACCACATTGTGATTGTTTACACCATGTCAAGTCTCTCAACGTAAGTAGGAAGGTACTTTATTCCCATTGGTCAATGCCGGAGGACGATAAAGGACATGTCACACTCGTGGCACGCGCGGCAAAAAAATATGACATGCCATACTTACATTGTGGTGATAGTGCCAAATATGTCACACTGTATTGGCTACTATGCCTCAACTCAATGCCTGCAACAGGTATTTCGGCTCAAAATCAGGCTGCATTTGTAAAATCTGATGTCTGACAACTATACTACAGTTTACATATATGCCAATGCATTCATAACCAGTAATTTAATTAACATACTTTTACTGGACCACCCCTTTGACATAACCCACAACAAACAGTATTTACAGTTGAACAAAAAAGAAACCCAAGATCCCCAAACAACTGATTGAGTTGCAATATTTTCCTTGATAAATTGTTCATAATGATTACACTGTAACTAATACGACCCCCAATTCCACACACACACACACACACACACACACACACACACACACACACACACACACACACACGCACGCACACACACACACACACACACACACACACACACACACACACACACACACACACACACACACACACACACACACACACACACACACACACACACACACACACACACACACGCACACACACATTGACAGATTCCATATCCACCAGGCTTGGGAACACCTCTGCACTTTACCCGCCCAATGTTATCACTGTGCCTTAAAGGACTTTGAAGGGGATTTCGCCCATCTATCCCATGCCTTAAGATATCTGCACCTTCACAAGAGAACACCTGCTCATTTTTACCTTTCCTCATATCATGAGTCATTACCAAAAAAGACCTACATTAACATTATTTATGGAAGCATTAATGTTTCCCACCTACGTGCTGTCAGATGAAGTGAGATATTTTGAATTGGCAAAGGGAGCCGTGTATGGGCAGCAGGTGGACAAATCAGATATCAGTCTTCATCCATCCATTTACATTACAAGTGATGTATTAGCTCACCGTTACCTCAGGTAGGTTATAATGCCAGAGCCATTGTGTGAGGAGCAAGTGTCAAAAACAGTCGGTTACCTCACTGATTACAACCTCAGTTCACATCAGTTTCGTTAATGGCGTTAGAAAATTCTCTTGGATTGAATTCAAATATTTCTCAGGGAATATTTGAAGTGAATAGAATGACCATAAGGTAAGACACAGGGTAGAGCAACTCTACCATCTAACGAGAAATGTAAATATGGAAATGCTTACATGTATAATTAAAGGGGTGATTGCCATATCAAGCCCACCAAGCATGTTGGTCCGCTCCGCAGAAGATTGCCAAAAAGAAAAAACAAACTTAAATTTACTTCATGTACATATTCTTATGTATACGTTGCCTGTGATGACAGGAGTTGCTGTGGCTTTGTGCAGTTCTATGACTCCTACGGTGAGTCCAAAAATAATAAGGAAGCGACTTCAGAGCGCTTCTTCCCAATTGAGGGGATTGCAGAGTGGGGAAAAGCAGTGTTTTTTGTACGCCCGATGTTTCCCTCCAAAGCAGGAGGAGAAAGAGAAACCTAAGCGATCCACGCCTCATTTTGATGCTCAGTAAACATGTCACGATCAAAACTGAAACAAAGAAAATTTGATTTCGTAAATTGACAGTTGAATACCGAGTCGGCTGACAAATCGAAACTCCTGAAGGCAGACCGCTGAGTTTGCTCTGTAACAAACTCAATGCAGTTGCAAGTAAATACAATCATCAGAGGCACTTCATCACAACCCATTACAAGTGTGATGCCAACTACCTCCCGGCTTTAGATTTGCGCAAGGAAACGATTAAAAAGGTCACTGAAAACGATTACAAAACATGCCGTCACTTCACTGAGCCTTGATCGATCCAAGATAAGGCAACTACTGCTTCACTCTGTGTTGCATGGATCAGTGGCAAGAAAGAAAAAAAGAACATTCACAGATGTGGACATGATCAAAGAATTTATTTGATTTATTATAAAGTAGTATTTTAGTTCATATACACACGATGTATGTTAGAAAGAACAAATGTGCATTGCTCATCTTTAGATAAGCAGTGAGCACTCTAAACTTTAGAGTTTGAAGTTGTTTTCAAGAGTCCATTATTTGTTTGTTGGTGCCACCTTACCTCTCGAAGCTCATCCACCCCTACATACCTTCCAGGTGCCTCAGGTTGGCTGACCAGACATCATTAAAAGTACCAAGAACAAGGAAGGCTTAGACGGGATCGAGGCATTTCCATTGCTGGTTTCTCTCTCGGGAATGACATGCCAGTGAACATTCGGCAAGCCCTCTCGCTGCCCATCTTTAAAACCGCCTCAAAACTCACTTGTACTCTTTGGCATTTGACTCAGCATGACTCAAAGTTGGTCCATATTTCACTCCCTGTTGCTTTCTACCATCTTTGTGACTGTTTTATTGCTTGTATATGATAGTTGCTCCATGTATCAGAATCAGAATCATCTTTATTGGCCGAGTATGTACAACACACAAGGAATTTGTGGTTGAACACACTGCGCTGGTATCATCATATAAAAAGACATGACAAATAAGTATGGAAGGGCATTCCTTAATGTCAGTAGTACCTCTCAAGTGCAAAGTATCTAGCAGAGCTAAAGTGATCAATGGTAGAATAAAATATGATAGCAGTTGTACAGTAGGTGCTGAAAATAGGGAACCATTTAAAGTGACCACTGTATTTGTAGTAGACATATGTGCAATTATGTTGATGACCTTGAGCACCTCAGTGTCTAGTACTGGGGCTGAGTGAACGTGGTTCAAGTGAGTGCAGAGCTGGACCCTATTCTGACCGTATTCTGTTCCACAGGATTGTGCAAAATTTCAAATTTGGGTTGCATTTTAGAGTTAATGGCTAGATGCATCTTGTATGCCCCGTTGGCTGTTTGAAAGTGCTTTATAAATACAATGGAGTTGAGTGTGTGTGTGTGTGTGTGTGTGTGTGTGTGTGTGTGTGTGTGTGTGTGTGTGTGTGTGTGTGTGTGTGTGTGTGTGTGTGCGTGCGTGCGTGCGTGCGTGTGTGTGTGTGTGTGTGTGTGTGTGTGTGTGTGTGTGTGCGCGCGCGTGTGTGCGCGCGTGTGTGTGTGTGTGTGCGTGTGCGTGCGCGTTTTTGTGTGTGTGTATACACCAATATATACATTGTACATACAGTATAAGGAATTCTGAGTATGGAAAATCATTTGGATTGGTTTTATCAGTCGTTCTCATGCTGAAATAAATGTGATCGCCTCTACCCTGTACGTACTGTCCCGTATGTGGTCATTATGCTGAAAAGAAAAATGCCCAAACTCCTCTCTGAACATGCGTTTCATTTCCCACTTTTCCATGCACCATGACGCTCGGCCATCTGTCCCAGCATGGTGACGAAATGCAATGCCAATTTGTTGCAGGGTCATGAGAAAACAAACCACACGGAAGGACCAGGTTACTGTCCACCCAACTGCCAAATCCACAACAAGAACTGATATTTTTTAAGAGATGTTAAGGTGCATAATCCCTACTGGATTCTGTTGCTACAATTTTGATTGAGAATGACTTTTAGCTTCCGTTCTATTCAGCTAACCCATCATTGCAGTTGATTAATGGCGACTTTCCTGGCCAAGGGAGTGTCTCATGCGCCGGAGGAAGCGGTAGTACAACAGCGTGTGTGCAGTGAATAAATGCTGTACATTAAAAAAATTCCCATGCGCTTGTTTTAGCAGCCAAGCGTGTGGGAGGATTGCAGATCATTCTTTCCTTCCTTTCACACACTTCAGCTGTAGTGGTCATATAGTCACGCATTTAGTTACACCAACTGCTTGAACCCCCCCCCCCCCCCTCCCTAGTGCTCCTTTGTGCAATTATAATTGTTCCAAACAATCCCCACATGTACTCACACACACACACACACTCATACACACACAAACACCCATACACACATTCACCTGTACCTTACTTTACTGGCCCGAAGCCAATGCACCATTGGATCGCTCTGCAGCCAACCTTTGTTTGTTGGCCTTGATTGACTCACAAGCACCAGCCTGACCCTTGTGGCCCATTAGAATGTTGACAACTGAGGTAATGATGCCCACTGAGAATTAGGAAGAATATTTTTCAAGACAAACCAATACAGGTAACTTATACAAGCCTTAAACATACTTATATAAACCTTAAACATACATTTCATACAAAATATCGCACTGAAGCACCTTACGAACAAATTCACCTTACGAACGACCGATCGGAACGTATTTCGTTCATAAATTGGGTAGCGTCTGTAATAATAACCCACGTGACGCAGGGGTTTGGGCGGGGCGAGAAGAAGCACAGCCAATCCACATGGCTGTAAACTGTGAGATATCGTCCTGTCAGTGGGTAACGTTAGCGCTGGGAACCAATCAAGCTACAGCCATGTACAACATTTCTGAGTCATTCGGCATTCTTTTTATTTTCCTCTGAAAAAAAATCCGCAATGCACTGAAACCGCGATAAGTGAACCGCGGAGTAGCGAGGGATTACTGTATGCAACATAATAGCTACTGTATGTCCCAATGAATCAAGCCCACAGGAGCTATGAAATTGAAACACACTGAACCGGAAATGGAAGCCAATAAATATGTGTTTCAAAAGAACGAAGCGCATGAAATTAGGCAGCAGACATTATACAGTAAAGTCTCGTTATATCGATATTCAAGGGAGTCCGAAAAAATATCGATATAACCGGGACTATCGATATATCCGATCCTGCGCCGAACTGCATTAAACAAAATCCGCCAAAAGAGGGCAGCCAAGCGCCATATAAGAAACGGAGCTGGCCATTAGCTCCCTTTTTTTTGGGTGAGAGGTGTTCCCCCAATGTTGCCTCAAAATGGCACATATAATTCTTTAATGATTGTAAACATGTATGCTTTAATCTTCAGAACGACAGTGTATTTGAAACATATTCATAACTGGATGTGTAACAAGAAAGCATATTATCAGAATCTGAAGCCATTGTTTGGATTCACAAGCAATGCAAGACGTCTTGGCGTGAAGTCATTTTTATTTGCATTTGAATAAAAAGTGACATCGGCTGTCCTTTAATACACAGTATGGAATGTTAATAATTTTCAAAATCATCGCGCTTCAGCAGACAAAACAAGAAACATTGTTGCAAAAAACGATTGCATTCATATACAGTACAGTGGGCATGTACATAACACAACAGGGAAACTGCAACGCTTACATCTTACTGTATTATGTATACAATTTAAAAAAGTCATCAATCTTCTTCTGCTTCCCATTTTTACCTTTTAACACAAACACTTCAATCTCGTCTGCTACACACGAGCTAGCGTCTGAAAATGAAAATGGCTCTGCTACACGGGTGCTGGGCACGTAACCAAGTCACCTGACCAAGTCGACCAATGGCGCGACTGATGGCGTGACACGTAACCAAGACACGTGACCAAGTTGACCAATGGCGCGACCGATGGCGTGTCACGTGACAAAGTCACACGGCCAAGTCGACCAATAGCGCGACCGATGGCAGCTCATGTGACCAAGTCGACCAATGGCGCGACCGATGGCGGCTCACGCAACAAGACACGTGACCAAGTTGACCAATGGCGCGACGGATATATCGATATAAACAACAAAAATGGCCGGCGGGGGATGAAAAGGAGCACCGTAATAACCGGATTATCTTAATAACCGGGTATCGTACTAAACGGTACTAATTATACATAAAAAGACTAGAAATGTGCAAGGGAAATGAAAATAGTATCGTAATAAGCGGTACTATCGATATAACCGATATCGATATAACGAGACTTTACTGTATATATACATATATATATATATTTAACATGGAATACCCTTGGGAAATATATATCATGGACACTGATATGAATCTTGTATGAACGCAGCAGACAAAGCACTCATATTATTCAAACATGGGCACGATGGACATTCCAGAAATGATATTCATATCGTTATCCTGGGGAAAACTCATCACTGATAAGCTCTGCTGACCTTTCACGGAAGAAAACCAGTCTCTGTGAAGGCTCCATGGGTGGTGACAAGGATCAAGACAGGAATTTCACTTCAAAATTAAATGAGGTTCAATCTTTTTTTATTTCTGCTCCTGTTTTATTTTGCATATCTAAGTCCTAATCAACAAAACAAACAAAAAGGTGACCACGTGCACGATTGCTCATATGCAGAGTGTATACTAACATATTCAGGACTGGCTCATTAGAGATGTGAAGAAGAAAATGATCAAAAAAGAAAAGAGAAAAAAAAATCATGTAGATTTGCTCTGAAACGCTCAGGCAATCAGCAGCAAGCCTCCTCTGTGCCTGAGAACCACCATTCTGTGGTTACAAAGGGCAAAGAGAGAGAATTACGGATAAACTCATCTCAGCATTTGTCGACTTCCATCCACCCGCCATGTATGACTTGAAGAAGCACTTCATTTACTAGTCCCTTTCATTAATGTTTCTCTTTCATGTTTCCTGTTTCCTCCCCTCACCCCCTCCTTGTCCCGCTTTCTCGACTTAAAAGGTGCGCGTGAGCAAGTAACGTGACGAAGAAGCTGCTGGAGTAGCTGAAGATATGACGTTAAAGACATTTTGAAATCAAGCCAGTGGTAAGTGGTGTACTGCATTTATGCACAATTTCCCGCCATTTTAGGGGAGGGATTTTCTCCTTTTTAGGGAATATAATTTCTCATGAGAAAGCAAAAACGCTGAGAGCAGAACTTTATACAGGTCTGTTTTTTTCACGGTGTCCTTGATCTTGTCTGTATTTTTTGAACCATTGCACCCCTCTATCGCTGCTCCCATTTATGAGACTGTAATAGCCACAGTGTAGAATAATCCTATTTCGAGGCGGGGGTGGGGTGGGGGGAGGGGGGGCGTTTCTGATCCCATTGGGATTATTTTGCCAGATACTGTGACAGACTTTGACTTTGATTTTAGGAAAGATTTATAACTTCATTTAGATGTTTTTATATGTCAGTCACACCCACCAGGCTGTTTGAATGGCAAACTCAGTACTGATGGTGCATATAGCACCAAGAAGTCCTTTTCACCCATTAATCCCTCAATTATGTCACTGTTGTGTAATAAATATAATTGCTATAATTGAAAGAGAAAACATGTGCCATGCTTTGTTTATGGTATGAGGTGTGTCACGGTTTTGCGAGGTGGTGATGGCGGGTGCGGATCCCAAAAAGCAGGCAGGAGGAAGCAGAAGGTTATTTGACAAATTGTATTAAAATAAAATCAGCAAGAACAAAATGTAAAACATCAAAATCATCTGAATGGAAAAAATACAAAGTAGCAAAAGAAGACCAAAAGTAAAAGTCTGCCAGGGTTAAACAAACACATACACAATGCATGCAGCAAACAAGCAGCAAACAATGAACCGACACCGGATGGTCGTGCCGGGTGTCCTTTTAAGTGTCAGTGATTAAACGACCAGCACCTGCGAGGCTGCAGGCAGGGCTGACGTCGCTACCCGTTGGTCGCCAAACTGATCGGGACGACCAGCACCTGTGCAGGTGCAGGCGGGGCCGACAGCGCCCCCCGTTGGTCGCCAACCAGATCATGACAAGGTGTCCATGATGGAGGACATAAGTGCAGCGAAACAGAAGAGGCTAAATAAATAAATAAATAAATAAATACAATATTTATTTTAATAAAAATGCAGCAAAGTACTTCATTAACCAAGTCTAACAAATCAAGAATCATATTGAAAACAAAACTTTAACACACAAAACACCCCATGAAAACATCATGACAAATGCTACAAAAAGTGACGAAGCAACATGAAAAAAACTGATTGACAGACTGACTGAAAATATGGAAATCAATAAAAGCAAACTGTCAAGACAATGAGCTACATCTGGACAAGACACAGGTAGGTGAAGGAGTTGATAGGTAGGCTGCGGTCTTGTTTGATGATAACAGAAATAAACGGGACGTGATCATGGAACAGACCAATACAAGACAAAACATGCAAGAAACCAAACTATTTCTTGAGAGCAGAAAATATGTGAGAAGGTGTTCCATTTAATCATCATTACTACTACCATATCCCAGACCACAGTTTTATTGAAAATATATATTTTCCTTCTCATGATCTTCACAGATTGATGTATGAGAAACTGACATCTTTGCCCAAATGTTTGTGCTGAGCCTGTCCTTCAAAATTGACAGGTGAAGCAAGACTAAGCGTGGATGATCATCCACCTGTCACTGCTGAATGGCATTGTGGCTTTGCCTTCACTGCAGCTATTCTGTCTTCTAATATTACATATTGGTGGTCGTAAGAGTGTAAGACTTGCACATAGTATGGCAACTGAGCTTTCTACGAAGCCAGTCACTCTTATGCATGATCAATTTCACTGAAAGCGGATGACAACCCGAAAAATGTATTTTCCATAATATATTCTTTGCGCCCTCGCTAGTCCAAACGTGGGATTGTGATTAATATTGCATATGTAGAATATGAATTAGGCTGAAAAATCCACCAAAATTCATTCATCTCTGGGGGTGGCCGGTTTTGCCTTTTACCGGCAGTTGCTGTCGACTGAATATGACATCAGAAAATTTTCGACTTGACTTCCCCGATAAAGCTTTATTCCACCCAAGTGTGAAATTTCATTAAAATTTAAAAAGCATACTGCATGCTTGAATATATTTGAACCAAACAAAAAATACAGCAATGTGAATAAAAAGCTATTCTGTGGCCATTTACCTGATCTCATTCATCTACATCACAGTAACAACAAAACACAATTTAAACAGACTAAAATCAAAATATCTAAACTGTCTGACAGAAAGCGTGTTATTTTGAATGGATGTGTATTTACAAACTTCTGATTTTGAACACCAATAAATGTGTTCTGTTTGGGTTGAGTTAAATTAGTCTCTAAGAATAAATACAATCTCTTACTTTTAAATATCCCGCTCACGCTTTCCTCATTGCCCTATGATACTTGCTTGATACTAAGTGCTTTTGGCAGATTTTTTCACAATCACGAACTGTTAAACAAGGTGCAGGAAATGTGTGTCACAGCAGATGCATGGCCAACCATCAGTTCTCTATGTGCCTCTCACCCCAGCCCAGCCAAGGCCTTCCAGACTGATACTGAGTGGACCCACCCGATTCGAACCACCTCCAACATACTGCCGCAAATTTGCAGAAACCATGCATGACAGTCAAAAGCTTTTGAGGTTATGTTAATTTACTGGAATTGCTCCAACTCATTTGACCATTTGTCATAGTGTGTAGGAATTAGAGCGCTTAGAAATAAAGACCCCGATTTGTCATAAAAGCACTGTGAAATGTGTGAGGTGCAGCTACAGTTTCACCCATGTTCGCATGAAGCCTTTCTCATAAACGTTGAGTTGTAATTATGTCTGTTTTACTGTTTACAATAGTTCGCCTTGTATTGAATGCATAATAATAATAAGATTTAAAGATAAAAAGATTTGAGTTTGTGTTTGACTCTGGAGCAGTGCTTCTTAACCTTTACATGAACCAAACCCAACAAACCAATTACTATCCACATTCACAGAACCCTTCACGTGTGAAAAAAAATAAGGGTTCTCTTTTTCAATGAGAAAATGTGCACATTTTAAAAACAGAAAAAGTAAAAGAGAAAAGTATACTTTTTTTTTATTGTGCAAGTGATCACGAGAGGCTGGTGTTGACTACAAAACGTGTGTGTGTGTGTGTGTGTGTATGTGTGTGTGTGTGTGTGTGTGTGTGTGTGTGTGTGTGTGTGTGTGTGTGTGTGTGTGTGTGTGCGTGTGTGTGTGTGTGTGTGTGTGTGTGTGTGTGTGTGTGTGTGTGTGTGTGTGTGTGTGTGTTACCCTCCAAGGCAAAGGCTCCCTGAAATCGACTCACCGAACTC
This sequence comes from Hippocampus bargibanti, assembly GCF_051943395.1. Classification (NCBI taxonomy): domain Eukaryota; kingdom Metazoa; phylum Chordata; class Actinopteri; order Syngnathiformes; family Syngnathidae; genus Hippocampus; species Hippocampus bargibanti. Next base: position 23,323,980 of record NC_142740.1, on the reverse strand, counting down.
CCTTTTTTCAATCGAACCTAGTTTAACCCCTCCTCCAAAGGCATAAAATTTGAGGTGTGAGCCTCATAACGTGCAACTGATCCTTGGAAATGCTATTGTCAATTATAATAAATTGTTTGCAATGCATGTCTGACAAATGTGTGAAATCTGACACCTCTTCTTGAAATCAGGACAACACGAGAGCTGCTTTTACTGTTCATCACCCCGGTGGTATAAGCTTTAGTGATGCATAGAAGGAATGAAAGTAGAAAAACAAAATACTTGAGCTGCTGGAAAGGCAGCCACTCTCGCGGCGCCGTCTTGAAGTCAAAAGAACAAAAAAAAAAACAAATAACAAATAATATGACAGCACAAAGACACAGAGTCATTCATTCTTAAGCACTTTCTGTACCCTCTTTGTTACATGAAGCAGTTCGAGATGAAAGAGGAGAGGATCAAAGCGTCTTTCCACCAGTGGATCAGGGACATCATGGTGGAACGTGCGCGTTGACTACAAGCTAAATGTTGAAAGCAAACACGCAGCTGTAGCATCCATTGACTAAAAGAGATTGTCTCACATCTCCTATCCCACATAAATCTGCTTCAATTCCAAGCCGCAACAGTTCCACATCCGCATCGGCGCTCTGCGCTGACGCTCCTTTCTTCTTATTGCGGGCTCCTCAAGCCATGCATATATCCAGCTGCAGACTGTCCAACAGCACCGACCTTTCCACTGAACAAGATGCTTATATTGCATTTTGCTATCTGATTTATTGTGAAAACACTGAACCGGATCAAAATTCAGTGACTATAATGTTTGGTGTTGTTTATCCATACTGGTGGGTTGGCTCTAACTAAGGCAATTTGGGTCACTTGGCTGATGTATCACTGCCTCAAAGGGGCACTTCTGGGGGTTTTATGGGGACCTTTTTATTTTACGATTACAACATCAAATCAATTTGAACATGCAATAAAAGTGAGGGAAATCGCTGAATGTTTTTGTTGCTTAATTTTGTTTGCATATTACGGTTTTCCCAGAGGGTGGCTACACCTTGACTCTTGGGGATGCTTGCTCCTTCACTGCATACCGGATCTCTTTAAGCTTTTAGCAAATTACTCAGGAATTCGTGTTTGAATGAACAAGAGGCGGCAACTACTGGCTGAGCTTTAAAGACAGTTTATAAGTAAAACAGAGCAGTTAACTCTCGAGTGGCTTCCAGGATGTTAGCAGCACAATTAAACAAAGCTCTGCTAATCTTAACAGCTGGCATCCAGAGACAGTGATCTCGTAGCACACTGCTATGAGCTGTTTAATGTGCCTTGTGAGGCAATGTGAGCTCTTATCAGCATCATCGTAACCATGGCGTCACTGCATACTCCACCCGTGATACCCTCATTATGTAAAGCATTGTATCCTTTCTGGAGAGACCCTTGAAGGATTGCACAGCAAAAATTGAGAAGGTATCTACAAAATGTGAGATTTTGATGAGCAACCGAGTAGAAGTGTAACACTTGACCAAAATGTTCAAATACAGTAAATAATTTAGCATGCAGGATGACAAGAAGTTGCTGAATGTGCATGTGTATTATTTCTCTACTAACCGTCATTGCCAACTACAGCTGTGGCTTGAATATTGCAGTACAGTGATACAGTAAAGTCTCGTTATATCGATATCGGATATATCGATAGTCCCGGTTATATCTATACTATTTCTATGCACGCACGGAGAAAATTACATGCAAACAGGGTCGGATATATCGATAGTCCCGGTTATATCGATATTTTTTCGGACTCCCTTGAATATCGATATAACGAGACTTTACTGTATCTTGGCTTGCAAAGTTAATTGGTTCCCAGACAGAGTATGTAAGGCGAAAAGTGTATCCCAAAAAATAATTTCCCAGAGGAAACCATTAAAATGAGAATCATCCGTACCCAGGTATCCATAAAACATAAATTCTACTTTCTAATTTTATAAGCCTTAAAACTACACAAAATATATCTTATTTTATGTATAATAAATGTGCTATGGTATTATAATTGAAGAAATAAACTACTATATAATAAAGTTGTTTTATTTACCTTTGTTCGTCGTTGATGACTTGATGGAATGGAGTGGCCGGTTTCATCAGCATTAAACACTTGAGGAACGTAGCCTTCTTCTTTCACCATCTTGAGGAATGATCCCTTGTAGGTTGCTTTCTCTGCAATTATTTTACCTAGTTTCTCATCAATTGTGTTCTGTTTAGCGTGGTTGATAGCTTTTTGCATCAAGTGTACACATGGCTTGTGCGGGTTATTTGTGGAGCCTGATTGATGGGATATTTTAACCTTGCAGTCTACACTCTGCCTTTGAACTATCGAAGTTGAAACGAGTCCAAATTTCACTGTTTTCTATCCACTTTCTCACTCTCTGTGTCGTCTGCCTGTCTCTTAAATGTTTAAACCCCCCATTTCCTTGTTAGTAGAACTGGCTCGTTCGCGAACAACACAACACTCATTGTGGCGCTCCGTGTGTATCCCAAAGAATAGTTCGTATGCCAAGGTAAAATGTTCATGAATTTAACGTTCGTAAACTGAAATGTTCGTAAGCCAAAGTGTTCGTAAACCGAGGTATCAACGTACCTTTAATCTTGCCGTGGAGTTTAGAGCTATATACACACTAACGTCCACTGACTGATTGATAGATAATTATTCCTTAATGTAATGTAATGATGACATGATGGTGGTCGTGATGGAAAATTATGGAGTTGATTGAGATCGGTTGAAAAATATTGGAAGCACATAACAGTGTTCTTTAACTCATTGGGAATTTTAACACAATTAATGTTGCAGGAATTGTGTTGGTGATGCCCCCATTACCAACACGCCAACTCATGCAGTGGAGAAATCTAAACTTAATCAGGGTTTCTCACACCAGACAATGACAAATCCAACTGAACTGTCGTAATACTGACGTAGCTGACACACAGCCATTCATATTTACATTTATGAGTCTTCAGTTAACTGAACATGCATGTTTGTGTGCTGTGTGAGAAAGCCAGAATTTAACCCTAACCAAACAACATTTGTGGCCCAGGATCAGAACTGCGACCCTCTTGCTGTGAAGTGTCCAAGCAAAGCCGCTGCCCCATTGTGGTGGCTTACTCTGTAATTGTCCAGTTTTATTGTTCATTATATCAGCAGAACTCAACTGCTTCATCAATTGAAACGTGTCACACTGAATGTGAAGTCATTTTTGCATGACATTTCATATCACCATGGAGACCTTTAGAAATTCAGCAACTAAGCAAATTCAAGTTCCCCGGGTATCCAGTGCTAGCTAGCCTGTGAAACTCAGCGGAAAAAAAAATAAATTCTGGGTCCGAGCACAAATGGCAGAGATGTGTATATATTGAGGGTGGGGTGCGGAGATACTATCTTTGGGTCTATTAATATAGCCAGTGCCGTGTTTCCTCAGGCCGTCGTACTTAATCCAGAGGAATGAGCGTGAATGAGACTGTGGCTCGAGCTTGCCATACCTACTTAAGTTCTGGTTGAGAGCACAGTGCTGTGTGGGCGAATCTATTCTGTCCTGGGCCGGGCACAGCATAAACATTGCCCAGGGAACACAGGCAGACAAGCAGGCAAGCAGGCATGCAGGCAGTCAAGCGGACAAGAGCAAAACTATCAGGATGGTTGCCTTTAATTTCCTTCCACCGCCGCTCAACTATGCAAGGCCCCAGAGCTAAACAATAAATAAATAATCCAAAAAATAAATCACGGAATGACGAAAACTATGAGGAAATTACCTGCTGTTTTTTTTTTAAACGGGGCTTCGAACTGTTATCAGAATCAGAATCAGAATCAGAATACCTTTATTCGTCCCGCAATGGGGAAATTTGCAGTCGATCCACAGACTCTTTTTTTACTAGAACAAACATCCAGTCACAGAATGAATCCTTTTCAATACTATCAATTGCGTGCAACAGCAACTTCCCTGCTCTCTTGCTGTCTTTAACTGTTCTGGGTTTACTCCCTGGCAGACTGGTACTCTGACCTACTGACCCTCCATGTAAACAGAGCACCACTCTTCCTCCTTGCACTACCCTGCTGCTACCCCCTAACCCCTCCCCCCTTCACGCAAAACTTAACAACTACCAAATAAGGCTGTCTGAGAAGCAGCAAGTCGGTCAGGCGAGCTAGTGAGGAAACCATTAGTGAGCCAGAGGTTGGTCGAAAACCACCTCTGGCATCACTCAACAATATCAGCCTCAGCTGCCTCTTTGTGGTATGGAAGTGCACGTGCATCCCAACCATTCGTTGCTGAAAGGCATGGTTATTTCTGCGCGCCGCATGGGCACACTTGGTGACCCTGAAAGCTTGAAAATCACGCAGGCATGAGCGTACACAAAAGACTCAGAAAGCACAAGTCGTGTGAATTCAAAGGATACTATATACACGCCTAGCACCCGATATAATAACGCATTACTGAATCACAAACAACAAACCCTTACAGTCCCATATAGTGTCTTTCACATAAATACATGTGATAATTGTGGTGATTGCAAAACATGTTTTAAAACAAACAGTATTTGAAATCGTTTACATAAAAAAGATCTACATTGTGTGGATACACACTGAAGTAGACATTCCGTAATAGTGTACTACAGTGTTATTTTTAAATTTGGGAAGATCACTGGATGCTAAAAGAGAATCGCACCATCATCGGGCAACAATGATGTGCAGTCTACATAGCGAATGCAGTGAGGACCTGGAGTTCTTGAGGATGCCATCATGTCCAAACAATGTTGAAATTGTTATTGCATATTTAGATTATTTCCAATGATGTAGGAGATTAAAAAAAACATTGGGCTATTCGGTATGTTTTCAGAGAGGACAGTTTTGGGGTTGATGGTGGGTATTTTTGTTGTGGAATCCCAAACTCTGATTTTGAAATTTACACCATCACCAGTTGGTACCTTTTAAATTAACCTGATGGTTTTATGATGTAATCTGAAACTCTTCCTCTGTTTATAACTTTGTCATTCTGTGCTTTCCCCAATATTATTGTTAATGATTTAGCTGCACTCTTTTCAACGGCCTACAAAAGTCAGCCAAGTGCAACTGTAATGGAGGAAAAACATTTATCTGAAAAAAAGCCATTGTGACAATTATCACAAGAAAGGGTATTGCGGGACAAAGAAAGGGAGGAAAATTAGGAACACAGCAATCAAGATATTTTTCCTTTTTCCTTTTTGCTTTTAATTTGTGCAATGTAATGTAAGCAATGTTAGCTTATCCGGCATAATAATAATAATAATAATAATAATAATAATAATAATAATAATAATAATAATAATAATAATAATAATACATTTCATTTATAAGCGCCTTTCAAAACTCTCAAAGTCACTTTACAGTAACAGGATAAGTTTTTTTGTGGGTGAGCAGCGTCAGCCACAGTCACCAGCGTTCACTCAACCCGAATTAACTCAAATAGAGAGAAAGTTAGCGAGCTAGCTATAGATAACTAATTATTTATGAGGATAAACAGATCAGAAAAATGGATGGATGGCAACATATTGGAAGTGGCCATTGTATTGGCCATAAAAACAGCAAACAATATTTATAAAATAGCGATAGAATGACAAAATACTGTCAAAGGCAACGGTCCAGTGAGTTCTTGCTTCCTTGAAGTAGGAAGTGAACTAGGCATGTTCACAAATAGCCATAACTTTGCCATAACCGATACGGCTGCAGCCTCAATGTACTCAAAATGGTGTCTATATACTAAAGAAAAAAAAAGATCATTATTTTTACAAACGAATGGCTGGGCTGAAGTGACATGTCCGCTGATCTGTAGGCTTTGTATTAATTCATTTCTATCCAGCAGCAGTCTGCCTGTTTCGAGTCACAGAGAGGTTGTAGCATCCCAACTGATTTTGGGTTCAACCTAGCATTGTCAACAGCCAATTGCAGGAAAAATACAGGATAGGAAAACAAGCATCGTCTTAAGTCTTGTTTATTTTGCACTGATGGAGGACGCAGCCAGGCTACTCTGAAGACATCCAGTTATAGGGAGAGAATGCAAATGCCACATTGATATTATTTAGATACTGATATTTTAGATTGTTTTCATTAAGATGTATGTTTCCACGAAATGGGGACAGTTTCGACGTTAAGTTGTTTGGGCATAGACTAAAGAAATTCCTCCAAGAACATGTTTACGATTAAACATACTCAAGACATATGGGGCAAACCAGAATCTGAGAATTTGACCCACAACATCTAATTTGTGAGGTGAATGTATGTAAACTGTATTGAACAGTGAAATATGTTTGCAATAACGGTGTAAACTGTGCACTTTACTGTGAAATAACACTGTTAATCATAAATGTCCTCATTCGAACCGTTCAGTGCCATTTTACTGCCTCTTCATTGTATATTTAGGACAACTCTCTCTCTGTCTGTTTCTCTCTTTCTTTCTCTCTCTAGCTCCCTCTCTCTTTCTGTCTTGCTCTCTTTCTTTCTCTTTCTCGATCTCTCAGTCTCTGTCAAGAAATATATTTAATCAATGTATCGATGTGTCTGCACTATGATCCAGCTACATAAATCGGCACTGTGTACGCAGTGTACAATGTACACTGTACATCGATGCTGACCACACATCACAACAATGCTATTAACAACATGCTATTGATGGGTTGAACTAATGTAATGAATTAAATAATTTTCTTCTCAAAGTTGACCATGGCGGTGAGGAAGAGAGTTTCAAGTCAAAGCAATGTGTTTGCTTCTTTGGAAACATTTTGGATTTAGCAAAAAACAATATCATCTAGATACGACAGTTCTTGTGTGTTGCCTTTGTACATATTAAGTGTAATAATGGGAACCTGGCAATTTGGCAGCAGCAGTGGATCCCATGCAAGGTAGTTGGATAGATGAAAAACTTTTTATTTTGTTATTTTTTTATGAAACTCGATTGCAAGTCATCTCGTGCTCAAATAATTAGTGGTTAGAGAATACGCGTATACTTGTGCGCAACACATTTGTGTGGAGTGTGGGTGAATGATGGTTTGTTTACATTGATCTATATTGAGGATTTTTAATGCATAAAATGAGCCATCTTACTGTGGTAAAACAACAATTTAGTATATAAAATGAGCAAGGTGGTCCCGTTCCACTTTACTTATGTCAGACCAGTAATAGAACTAGCTTGTTCTGATTAATGTAGCTTTTTTTTTACATTTTGGAATCAGAATCAGAATCAGAATCATCTTTATTGCCAAGTATGTAGAACACACAAGGAATTTGTTTCTGGTAGAACACGCTGCACTAGTATCGTCGTCAAAAAAAACTGCTAAATGGCACTATACAGTTCCCTACATCAGTAAAGTAGGGATGAAAATTTCAAATCTTATTTTAAGGTTTCAAATTAACATTATATTTAAGGACTGAATTCTTTAAACATTTAGCACGAATAAAAAACTTACTATGTGTTTTAAGTGAGCCTGCTCAACTATTATTCTGCATTTTTTTTCCATTCTTTCTCCTCCCCGTGCCCTTGCTGTGCTCTCCCTTCTATGTTGTCACACTCTCGTCTATCCCCATGTTCACTTGTCTATCAAGGTAATGAATTCATAATCTTTCCCAAGCGCTTTGTAGATCTCTATCACGGCGGTAGATAAGAGGGAGCATCATTGCGCTCTAATAGACGTCAGTCTGTCGCTGCCAGTGCACGCATATGTAGTTCATGCATTCATGCGTGTGTGACTGAGAGAGAGAGAGAGAGAGAGAGAGAGAGAGAGAGAGAGAGAGAGAGAGAGAGAGAGAGAGAGACTGTGTGGACTGTCTTCTATCCACTATATATATATATCAGTGGTGTCAAACATACGGCCCGTGGGCCAGAACTGGCCCCCAAGGAGGCTCGATCAGGCCCGCAGGATAATTTTAAAGTGGCAAAATGCATAAAAGACATGGAATTAATATTTTTAATTCGCTGCAATTCATGGATTGTCAGCGTGAATGCCTCGGAGCATTAGAGGAGAGAAAATGTTCTGATTCTAATTTGCAATGAAACAATACCATCGATGAAACAGTCAAATGTCAGTGACATTTTATCAAGCCCCATGTTAACGTTAGCATCGACATACTTCTGCGAGAAGTAGATTGCAGATATCAAGTATGGAAGTTTATGAGCCGTGTGAAGACTAGCTAGCAGTAACTTCGCCTCTGGACCGGCAAATTGAATTTCATTCCGTTTTCCTGGATTTTTACCAAACACGAGGAACGGAAAACCATTCATGTTAACGGTGAGTACTATCACAAAGTTATTTCAAATAATGCATTCTGATATTTTGTTGAAAAGTGGCTGCGCGTGTGTGCGCGCACGCGAGCGTTTGTATGTGTGCGCGCGTGCGTGTGGCTCTTGCTGAAAAACATTTCGAAATATTTTACTTTTATGGCTCTCTTAGTCAAAAAGGTTCCCGACCCCTGCAGTAAAGTCTCGTTATATCGATATCGGTTATATCGATAGTACTGCTTATTACCATACTATTTTAATGAACGCAAGGAGAAAATTTACATGCCGCAGGATCGGATATATCGTTAGTCCAGTTATATCGATATCCAGTTATATCGATATTTTTTCAGACTCCCGAGAATATCGATATAACAAGACTTTACTATATATATATATATATATATATATATATATATATATATATATATATATATATATATATATATATATATATATATATATATATATATATATATATATATATATATATAAAACTAGGGCGTCTATCCCAAGTGCCATACACTGACGCATGCTTGTGTTTATAATAGTGCCTTGGATGAGGTGATGTAATGTCTTTCAAGTGAATGGTTTCTGGAAACAGGTTGTCGCCTCCAGAGACAGAAAGAGTAATTGCCTGTTGCTATCAGGGGTGATTGTGCGTAATCGCATATGGGTGACATTGATGAAAGGGCAAGGAAAAAGAGGACAATAAGAAATGAAGCGATGGTCTTTGTGTAGTCCAGAGCTACATTCACTTAGGTTACTTCACCTTTTACCTATTCATTTTGGAACATGACACACCTTTTTACCTTCTGAGGCCCCTGAAGGGAAAACTTTGATTCAGAGTACAGTATATCACAAAATTAGAATGAATGAAATATTTTGTCCACTTTTTCGCGAGTTGTTCTTTTTAGGGTCATGGGCATATTGGAACCTATTTCATTTGACTTTGCGCAAGTGGTAGTGTGCCAGCAGCCAATGGCGGGGCTCATACAATAGAAACAGACAAACACTGAGACTGAATCCATGCAATTACAATGACTGGGCCACAGCGCAAGAAAGGTTGTTTCGGGCGTAGCGGCTGAAGGAGGGAGACTGGTCGTTTCACTTGCTTAACTGGGAGCATCTTCACACAGTAACATGCTGTTACATGAATCTGTAACACGAAGCAAACGATTGAACACTCTCCCTGAGCACTCTCTCTAGCTTCCACTCTCCACATTTACATGACATTTATGAACACTCACATGGAAAACAAAACATAGAGCAAGAGCAAGCTCCTGCTGTAGAGCAGTCTCATTATTCTGTTATGGATTGCACGTGTCAGACAGTAAGTGCTCTTTTTATCCTTCGAAAGCACTAACCTCGGTCACTGAGTGCATTTCCCATCCAGAGTGAAATTTCCCATGCTAAGGCTTACACCACCCGGAAAATGACAGCGAGACCTCTGATTTTCTTGTAAGATTTACCGGCTAGGTTAAATAAGGGGCTGTGTTGTAAATAAAAAGACAATGAAGGACCTACGTAACAGAAATGCTTTTTAGGGGTACAAGATCGTTAATCGTTAAGTTTTTTGTTCTTTTGACTTCAAGACGGCGCCGCGAGAGTGGCTGCCTTTCCAGCAGCTCATGTATTTCGTTTTTCTACTTTCATTCCTTTCATCACTTTGCTGCTGTGAAATGTAAATTTCTCCACTGTGAGACTAATAAAGGCATATCCAATCCAATCCAATCCAATAAGGCCCCTCACCTTTTTTACACCTCTTTATGGTGCGTTAGATGTCACGCTGACTTTTCAATAAAGGGCAGATAAAGGACTGTAGAGGATTGCTTGCGGCTCAGTGTGGCCTTCTGCCAATTGCAAAGACTGCTGCTGTAAAGATGGCCTCTTCTCATTTGTGACTCTTTGCATTCCTCGAAAAGTTTGAACAAAAAATATTGCTGTGTGCTCCTTCGATTGGGGCTTTCATTTAATGCACTCATAAATTGTAGCTCCTTTTACGGACTGTTGAATTTCTGTCCTTCTTGTTCCCAACCGTACTGTAGCTCATGTTGCATTAACTTCAGATGAGCATTTATACAGTATTTTTCCATTGTACATTATACATCGGTTTTAACAGCTTGCCCTGATGGAGTATATCAGCCGAGCTACAATGGTTTTTATTTTATTTGGTTGTGTGAAATGGTTTTAAGATCAAGCTGCAATGCATGTCTCCCGATAGATTTTACGACTCCATCCGACCCCCTTACAAACAACAGCTGTCAATGGTCAAATTCAAATTGAAGCAGCCAATCACAGTTACTCCACTCCTCAAATGGGCTTCTATCTATCTATCTATCTATCTATCTATCTATCTATCTATCTATCTATCTATCTATCTATCTATCTATCTATCTATCTATCTATCTATCTATCTATCTATCTATCTATCCATCCATCCATCCATCCGTCCGTCCGTCCGTCCGTCCGTCCATCCATCCATCCATCCATCCATCCATCCATCCATCCATCCATCCATCCATCCATCCATCCATCTATAGTCAGTCAGTCATTCAGTCAGTTTTTATGTCTGTTTGTCTGTCTATCAACATTATTTTACTAAATAATTTAGCAAAGACAAAAGCATACCTGTAATATTTCATCTTTGACTTTATTTTCCGGGCCACGTTAAATGTTGTGGTGGGCCAGATCTGGCTGCAGGCCTTGAGTTTGACACCACTGCATGAAAGATAATCTGGTTGTGGTTTAGTTTTCATGTGTTAAATGACACATTGGCATGGGCAGTTACAGTATTTGTTGTTGTTACTTTACGTAGTTAAATGCTGCACAGGCTTATTGGTTTAACATGCAGAGTTGGTTAATTGAGAACTCAGGTTCCAGCATTTCAGAAAATGGATCGTGGACAGATAGATGACTGTGATGAGTGTGATTAATGGATGTTTATATTGCTATTTCAGGAACTAGAATTGAATATAAAACTTAAAGGACAACCAACGTCACTTTTTTGTTTTTTAACTGACATCAGAAAAACGTTTTATAGCATCTGAAATACCCAAAACACGCAGTATGATATGATTTTAGTCAAATGCAAAACACCAATAAAAATGACTTAAAGTGTCCAAAATCTTCAAAAAATTGAGCTGCGAATTGGGCATTTTCAGAAAGTCCCGCCCCCAGTTCGTGACGTCACGCCAAGACGTCTAGCATTGCTTGTGAATCAAAACAATTGCTTCAGATTCGGAGAATATGCTTTCTTGTTACACATTCAGTTATGAATATAATTTAAATAGTTCTGAAAAGGAAAGCATACATGTTTGCAATCGATTAAAGAATTTGTGCCATTTTGAGGCAACATTGGGGGGAAATCTCTCACCCAAAAAAAGAGGCACAAAATGGCGACCTCCTGTGGCCACCTCCGTTTCCACAGGCTGATAAATTCCTTATATGGCGCTTGTACACCCTCTTCTGGCCTTCTGGCGGCTTTTGGGTGCAACACGAGGTCCCCAGACCAAACAAGTACAGCAAAATGCATTGACGTGATTGAAGGACCGCTAGAATGCGTCTTTTTTACGGTCAGGGGCGGTCCTTTAGTGACATCATGTACGGGCTCGTCACCAACTCAAAAACAAGACTTCCTGAATATTCAGCGCGAGTCTTAAAACGTAAAATATAGCTATGCGGTGAAATCTTTGTAAAATACGCTCAGTAGAAGTCATTTGAAGCCATTTTACAAATTATGGACACAACTTGTCCGGAGACGTCGGTTGTCCTTTAAAGCTCTTGCACGCACCAACTGGTTGACGGTACAGCGGTGGGGAGCAGATATGCGAAGTTCGTGGTGCCAGTGAACGCAGCACAAGACTCTGTATTTTCATTCTGCCCCAGTGAGGGAGAAATGAGGGTGAGGAGGCGGAGGAGGAGCGGGATGAGGAGGAGGAGGAGTAGTAGGTGGTGAAGAAGGAGGGTGAAGGGGGGGCATTTGACTCCTGTCTCCCAACCCCCAGTCAGTCCGTGCGAGGTGGATTTGGGAAGAAAAGATTTCAAACCTGCGACGTGGAGATATCGAAAAGAAGCAGAAAGGAGACGTTTGGAGATCCATGCGCGGCGTTGTCGCGCATGGATTACCTTGGGTTATTTTTGTGTAACTTTTGTTGTTTTTTTTTATTGAGGAGATTCTGCCTTGCAGGCTGCGATCGGAGAAGGAAATTATGTTTATCTCCGTTACACTCTCGTTCCGTTATTGAATGAAAGTGGAATGTGCCTTTTTTTCCTCAAGAAGGATACACACGATCGCTTTTCCTAAAGAAATTCGACCGCTCCTCACAAAACGACCTGCACGGATTTTAAAGGCTTCCCAGTTGGGGGCGGCTGGGGGTTGTCGCTTACTTTGCACTAAGAGTTCAAGTAAGTTTATTTTTAATGTACTTTATTTTACTACATGATTTATTCGGTAAACGTCACGTTTTTATTTTGTTGATGAACGTTTTTTATGATACCAGAACTTTTGGCCAGGACCGTTTGATTCACAGAATGAGGGACGAAGGGTCAGTTGACGCAGAAGATAAAAATAAAGGCTACTCGAAAAATCCCTCTTTCGCCACAGCTACACGTTTCTAACTATTTTCTTCCCATATATATTTTTGGTTTTGTTTTGAAGTAGTTAAAATATCATTTTCAATCAGAACAAATCAGAGCCAATAATGTTCTAAGTGCAAAATCAATGTTTCGAGATTAAACGGACAATCTGAGGACTTCAAATGGGAAGTTCCAACTTTCAGAGCAACAATATAAATACCACATAATGTAGAGTCTGCAATTTTCCTCAAACTTGGAAACCAGTTTAAGTGTAAATGGGTGGCTTTTGGTCAGTATGCTGCTGTTGGAGAAAAGGTTGAGTCTAAGAAGTGTCAATGTTTTATTAATATTTGTTTTCAAGTTTAGTGAAATAGAATACAACCCAGGGTGAATGTATTTTGAACTGCAGATTTACTGCTATTTTTAATAGTTTTATTTCAGTTCACTAGTGATTGTTTCCAGTAATTATTATGGACCAGTCCAAACACAGTATCAAAGGATGTTCATGTCTACTGTACCTGGTAGTTAACCATAATGTTTTCTTTTTATGGATATTGTGCCGGTGTTGTGGCAAGACAATATGTATCTAGAGCCAAACCATTTGTTCAGGAAAAAGCACCGTTAGTTTGATAATTCTGTTGATATAACAAAAAACTGTATTCAAGTGGTACTCACTGTCTGTACAATTCACACTGTTAGGACAACATGGACCCCCACGTAAACATTTTTCTTTGGTCAAACAATTATGTATTCCAGCTGTAAAAGTCAAGTCTCAAGGGCACTAGCCATTTTCGAGAAGTTTAGCATTAATAAACTGCAGTTGCAATGAGATGTTAATAGAAAAACTAACTCTGTCTTGTTGTCATTTTTTGTCCTATTTGAATTGCAATAGATCTTAATTTCAACATTCTATGTCATGCTAATTCCTATGCAAGATAGCCTGATCACTATAAACAAATCAATGACACTCATTTGAACAACTTTGGCCATGGAGACTTGCTCAAACTCAGTCACTTTTGTCCTTGACTGTAATTAAAATAACAGAGAGCTGTCTCAGAATGGTGAAAGGTCAAACATGGTGAGGCATGGAATGCTACCAGAAATTATGGTTCCAGGTCCTTACTGGGTAGGAAAGGAATGTTGTATTTTAAACTGTCATGGAAGTTTTTTGTTTTGTTTGACTCAAGCTCATCTGTTTTATTTTCCGGCATTCAATCAAATTGCGAGTTTGTACACCTAAAATCATTCTTCTCCCAATGAGTCGCATGTTGGTTGTCCTTCACAATAAATGGAAATCTCATACACAAAGAGGCTTGTGGCCAAGCCTTCTGGATTTTTCATGTACCTTATAATTTAACACTTTAGCAGCCTCGATCACTGTGAAATAAGTGGGCAAGAGCGACAAAAGGCAATAAATAAAATTGCAGACTAATCGGAATTCCACAGCGTCAACTATCTGGCAATTAAAAAAAAATCTCTTCATGAAAATAAACAGATCAATGCATTTATGAACTCAAGCCTTGCAGCAAAGGTAATGAAGAGTGGAAGCGCGAGAACAATGCATCCTTGAACATTGGTTTTATTGGAGCAAAAACTTTTGATTCTTCCCCAGAGCTCCTTTTCTCGTAATTGAATGAAAAGCGAAATGAATTGTAGCTTTCATATGATACGAGTAAGACTACCCTCTATGTTTTACGATTAATTTTCCCTGCAATCTCTCTTTGACCAACAGTTTTTTTAAGTTTGCACTACATCAATAGAAACTTGTCGACGGAAATTGAAATGATAAGCAAGTAAAGCTACTTCATATCTTTACAAACACGCCCACACACACAAAATCATCCATAGTCCCTCGGGGGAAGCTGGTCAACTTCTGATTTCTTCGTATTTTGGAAATATTGAAAATAAAAAGAATCTGCACTTGGGTAATAATGTCCAGAGCACAATACCTTTGATTAATGAGACTTAAAATTATATTTTTTGTAATCTAAAAACAATAAAATCTTGAATAATAATAATACATTTCATTTATAAGCACCTTTCAAAACTCTCAAGGTCACTAGATTTGTTGCATCCTTACTATGCAAGTGTCATGTAATTAACTGCTATTTACAATCTAATTTAACATGTGATGATGCAATTGTGGCATACATTTTCTCATGTTCATTTCTGAACAACCATTTGAGGAAGTCAGAGGTTAATAATTTGATGCTTTATTAGTCAGTTTTTTAAAATTTATTTTGGGTGATGTTGGATTATTTGTTTTCTAATTCTTTTTTGTTGTTATAATACCAAATGTCATGACCTAACGGATTCCACTGTGCAATACATGCCGATAATTGATTTACTTTTGGTTGTAGGTTTACAATTACATTATTTTTTTTCATACGATTTTCTTTGTTCAGTTCAATCAAATCCAAATTGGGGGCCATTTCAGTGGCATCAAGTACTTTGCAATTAGTCACAATGCTTCTGATGAAGCAACACAGCTAATAACAGCTGCTTCTAAAGTGAGTGTCATTGCAAAGAGGAAAGGGGAAATTATGTGCATGAACAGCGGTGCTGTTGCCCTCACAGCTAATTGTGTTTATTCATTTTAATTAGCCCAGAGAGCTAAATCAGTGCTCTTTCGGTAACATTAGGTGCAATTACTGCAGTTTGGAAACAGGAGGCACTGTGGCTTGTACAGCGTGGGGTTGTTCCCCTCCCTTGTCAATTACTCCTCCCCCTTTGTTTCTTCATACATTGGGTCGATCAGAAAATAAACATACAGTGATACCTTGGCTTACAAACTTAATTGGTTGCCAGACAGTGTGTAAGGCGAAAAGTGTGTATCCCCCCCAAAAAAATTCCCATAGGAAACCATTAAAATGAGAATAATCCGTTCCCAGGTTCCCATAAAACACAATTTTCTACTTTCTAATTGTCTAAGCCTTAAAACTACACAAAATATACATTATTTTATGTATAATAAATGTGATGTGGTATTATAATTAATTAAATAAACTGTACTGTATAATACAGTTGTTTTATATACCTTTGTGATGGTCGTTCATGATGGAATGGAGAAGACGGTTTCCTCAGCATTAAACACTTGATGAGGAACATAACCTTCTTCTTTATGGTGACCTGGAAGTATCCACACTTTTTGCTGCTGACAGAGAATAGACTGGAAAAGATACTGTCCAGTTTAACAGTCTCCCACACAAAGGAGTATATTTAAAAGCTACCATGATCGCACGCACACACACACACACACACACACACACACACACACACACACACACACACACACACACACACACACACACACACACACACACACACACACACGGTAGCACCATCCTTTGTAGACCTCGTTGGCGGTGTGGAATTGCTGTACTCTCCTCGTACAGCACTCAAAAATCATATCGACGCAATGTTATTTCTCCATCCAGAGAAAGTACTGTATTTTAAGGCCAAGGTGAGGTAGATAATGCCGTCAACTTGAGCTCATTCGCCGAATTTCAATGAGGATGACTGTAAAGTTGTTGTGCTCTCAGTCTAGTCACTACATCAATGGTCCCATTAGTATGCACTGTACCATTAGTATGTACTAGACATGTGTTTGGGTTATTTTAGGTGATCATTTGTTTTTTTGCTAACTACAGGAGAGATTGTATTTTTTTTCTGTTCAAAATCAGGCCTGCCATCTATTTGTATAGCCCAGTTACATGAAGATGGGAGATTGTTGTCACCTAAATGAAACAATCAGTGCTTGACGGAAATTGCTACAAAGTATTCAATGTTTCTGCCAGCCTGTTGGCAGCCTCCTATTTTAAAAAATGTATATGTGTAATAAATATCCCTTGCTGAAGATTTTTGTTCCAGTTGGCGTTTGTTGTCATGGCGCGCAATGTTTGAGTTGTGTTGCCTGCTCAAAGCTACGTGGACTCCACTTTCTCGGCGGCTTTCAAAACTATCAAGTAAACTTTTCAGTCAGGGTGTAGTCAGAAGCAGGCTTCTGATTGGCTGCCGGTGCCGAGTATGAAAATTGACAAATGAACATTAGTTTGGCAATTTGCATATTCGGCACAGGCAGCCAATCAGAAGCCTGTCCACGTGGCTCGTAGTGGTTTGTTTGTGGCTTTTGCGTTATTGAATAAAACAAACGTTTGATTTGAAAAAAACAACACTTTTTTGTTGAAGAAGTTGTCTCCCATCTGGGCCGAGACGTTTTAAAAGTTGTACGCCCGACGTAAAAGTTGTATGCCCCGGGCCACCGGGCAGACGCTATTTCAAACACTGTATATAGTATTTATTCATTAATTTTAGAGGAACCTCTTCAGGTAGTTGTTGTTGTTGTGCTATATTTTCTCCAGTTGATGATGATTGCCCTCACTTTGTCCCAGCCTTTCTTTAATGCCCTGGAAATAATTATACTTTAGTATCCTTTTCCTGACTGTTAGTTCCAAACAATGACAAACTGGGTTACAGATGATCTTTGCAGACCATGGCTTTGGCTGTGACTCCAAAAATGTCAGAAAAAGCCTACCAGAACAGTTAAGCTTTACATGGGATTCACTTGAGGTGCTTTAAATGGCAGGTTGTTTAAATCACAATTAACAAAAGTTTGTATGTGACTATAGTCCATTTTGAACACAGCTACAGCCATTCCCACTTATGGGGGCGGTGGGCACTTGTGCAAGCACACAATCTCGGTTGTTTATTTTCACTTCCCATCTTTAAAACATTTATTTTGGTTTAATTTAGTAGTCATTTGGGTACAGTTTTTAAATTCATCATGTTTAATTCACAAAAACATCATACACATGTATCGATGAGAAGGTTTCTTCAGCCATCATCTGTACAAATTTGAAGGTTTCGGACGTTTCGCCTCCTATCCAAGAGGCTTCGTCAGCGAACTAAAGTCTGACTGGTCGTAGCAACCACTCATTTGACGACAATGAGGTTAAAATCTTAGCAAAAGAACATAGATGGTTTGAAAGGGGGGTAAAAGAAGTGAGTCTTATAAAACAACAAAATCCTTCATTAAACCGGTCTGGTGAGGTTCAATTTGGATCGTTCATACAATAGCCTGCTTAGGCAAAACAGGTTAGGCAACATTCGTAATGCTGATGAGGTGATACCGTTGGGAGTGGGGGAAATGGGCCAGTCGTTAGTCAGGAATGTAGGAACAATCAATGGGGCCACAGGGAGTGGTCCTCTGCTCCCCCCAACCTGAGGGTAGGGACCTATCATAGCTGTGTCCGGCGCCGCCATGGCTGGACATTAGGGATATATAAATGGGGCCGATACGACCAGTCAGACTTTAGTTCGCTGACGAAGCCTCTTGGATAGGAGGCGAAACGTCCGAAACCTTCAAATTTGTACAGATGACGGCTGAAGAAACCTTCTCATCGATGGACCACTCCTGTACGACTGAGAGCTTACACAGACAAATACACATGTATGCATCTGTGTATGCATGGATGTGGTCCTGCTTTCAGATGTTTTAAGGTGATACCAGAGGATTACTTAGACACTTATATCCAGTTATTTGGTACACTGGTGAACTGGCACACATCAACACACTAGATCCTAACAGTCCTTGTCTGACAGCCTCAGTGAAAAAAAAATCGATACACTGTCACCTTCTGTCCTCTTGCCCCTTTTCTTGAAACCTTCAGCTCTGCAAGCATTGAGTCACCCAACGGTCTCCAAACTTACATTTGATGTGAAGCAAGTGTGGAGCTTCTACAAAGTGCTGATGTTGCCCATTTCACATCGTCTGGCCAAGAAATATTGCGCAAAGTTTTCTTTTTAAAGACCACACATAATAACACATACCAATTTTCCCTTAGATCTAGTCCTCTCATCCTAATAGTTACAGTATGTAGTTAACATAAATAGTGAGCGATAATTGAGATCCCATTATGGACCAGCGGCAAAGGGGGGTGTTCGTTTGTTTCTTTGTCTGAAACTCTTATGGCTGTCTCCTTTTTTCTTGTCTCCGGCTCTTGAGCCGCTTCAATGTCAAGTATTATTACCAGCTGGCTTGCGTCTGATTGATGCGCAACATTACCCTTGAGCCGTCTGCCTCCTCCTCGCGAGCAAACCATGTCTGGTCAGAAAGGTTGCCCTGTGCTCTCCGAGTGTGACCCCTGTGAGGTCCCAGACATGTGGCACCTGGGGAGGGGATAAAACTGACTTCCAGTTCTTTTGCGTGATTGGCTAGAGCAGGTTGCAGTTACCTCATTTAAACACATGTGGGTTACATGATGCATGCCAGTTGAGCCATCTGCATGAAGTGTGTATCTGGGAAGCAATTGCCCCAAACCATTTCTCTAATTTTAGCCTGTTCACCCACATGAGGCAACACTCTTTAAGCCTTGCCAAGACTAAATGTATGACAGCTGAGTAGTAAAGAAGGTCAGTTCTAAGGTCTGGACCCTGTAACAGGCAGTCTGTCTGTCAGCAGGAGTGTGTGTGTCTGTGTGTGTGTGCATATGTGTGTGTGCGTGTGCATGCGTGTGTGTGTGCGTGTGTGTGTGTGTGTGTGTGTGTGTGTGTGTGTGTGTGTGTGTGTGTATGCGTACATGTGTATGTATGCTTGTGTTTAATTTTGTCTCGAATACAGCATCTCATACTCTCATGTCCCCTATCATTTGACCACATATTCAGTCGTAATGCGATTGACCATGACTAGGAGAGTCCCATTTGATTGGAAGACCAGCCACCTTTTTGTGCTCAACACAAAACAGTTTAAAACTGCAAAATTTGATATTTACATCAGAATGTGTAGGTGCATTGGCAAAAGGGTAACATTGCACTCCTACTAAATAAGCATCTGTCAAGCCACTCAGGCATTACCTTAGCATCAGTTCAGAATGAGTTCTTTTTATACATTTTAAAAAATGTAATAATGAAAGGTAATTTGTGGTTATTGTTTATCAAATAACACATTTTTGTTGTGTGGAAATCGGGAAGTGTGTTTTCATGGGTGCCATGTACCAAGAGCATAAATGATCCAGAATTATTGTACTTTGGCATTACTGTATAAATAATCCCATGATATGGTCTTGCCAAATTTTATGTGGTCAAAAGCTTGGAGATGAGAGCCGCCAGAATCATTCAATAATCCTCACAGTCTTGTTTCTATTGTCCCTGTTAATTTTCCACAGCCTCAAATTTTGGGACATCTGGCACTATGTGTGTGTTTGGCTGGGGGGTGTTTAGATGCCCTAACGGGTGGGAGGTGAGTGATGAGACAACAAAGAACACGTGTCTGCAGGCTGAGGGGCTGGGAGAGGGAAGTAGAGTATCCAAAAAAGAGGAGGCTGATAATTGATGGGTAGAAGTAAGTGTGCATGCTTGTGTATATGTGTGAGCGCACATGTGTGTGCGTTGCAAGCAACTAAATATTAGCTTCTGGGAGGGTGAGAGTAAAACATAGGGTACCCATGGAGAGGAGTCTTGCCAGATGAGGCTGAGGAGAGGACTCGAGCAAGGGAGAGAGGAGATTGGAAAGAGAGTTGGAAGGAGGTGAGGGATGCACCACTCATCACTAGCCAAGGTTAAGGAGGAGCAACTACCTGCCTGTCAGGCTGACTCTTCATACCTATGCATCAGGGGATACGTGTCCCAGTTTATGAAAGATGGCGGGCGTTCAATATATGGGCCACTTAACAGAAATGCTTGGCTGTGAAATATTGCTAGGATTGAATTGTATGCAGATACCACCATCTCCTTTCAGTCAAGATCCTTGTTCCCATGCCATTTTCAGTGTAATCCATATTTCATTCTGCCTGTATAGAGTTTGGCGCACTGCATGCATTTATTTAACATTCATACATTTCCACAACACCAAGGCACCATGCACTGAAAAGCCCAATCATGAAGCCATGTCAGTAATTACAATTTCATTAGCCTGAGCCCTTTTTTTCAAACAGATGCCGCTTTAGCTTTGAGAGAAATGGAAACAAAGACGACATACGATTGTCTGAATGCACACATGACAGTGGACCAGTAGTGCATAAAAGAGAAAAGATGGGAGAGAATCCACCAGAGGCAAAATGCATTGAATATCCTCTCACTTTTTGTCACTGTGCATCTCCGGGAAGAACATGTTTGTGAGGCGTATCGCAGTTGAGTGCATAAAAACAATCCCTTTACGTGTGGAGAGAGAAGTTGACCTTTGTATGTAAATGGTGACCGCAAGTATCCACACTTTTTGCTGCTGACAGAAAATAGACTGGGAAAGATACTGTCCAGTTTAACAGTCTCCCACACAAAGGAGTATATTTAAAAGTTACTATGATCGCACACACACATACCACAGCTGCAGACACACACACACACACACACACACACACACACACACACACACACACACACACACACACACACACACACACACACACACGCACACGCACACACGCACGCACGCGCGCGCGCACACACATATAGGCACACCATTATTGGATTGGATTGGATTTGCCTTTATTAGTCTCGCAGTGGAGAAATTATCCTCTGACAAATACTACATGGAAACGGGGGCCAGTAGGGAAGACCAATGTTAGCCCATCTTATCAATGGAGGTGGCCTACATTTTTCTTTGGGCGCTAATGTATTTGAACTTGTGCCCTAGAGAGATACGCCATAAAGGCAAAATAGGAGGGAGCAAATTAGGTTTTGAGGGTTTTTTTTTCTTTCTTTTTTTTTCAATTATTATTCATTTTAAATTTCAGCCAAACTGTCATTTATATGTGCAGGAGTGCTCCCAATTTTGCAATCACCAAAAGGGCAATGGCCTCACTTTCCAGCTGCCGCTGGTGAGGCCTGTGCCAGGGCTCAGAGGCTATTTCATGCCAGATGAGATGCACCCAGCTGGCCAGGCTAAAACTGTTTTTCAGTTCAAACAAGATCACATATTTTGCCAATCCATCCCACACATTTAAGTTATTACTGGGTGTCTTTGTGTGTTGATTAGACTGGGAAAGCATTTGTGGTAATATACAGGTATCAAAGAAGTCCAAGATGGCGCCCGAGTAGGCAGCCTCAGCAAGTGCTCTCATGAGCCTTGCTTTTTTGTGGTTGTTTTTGTCTTGTTTTGTGTTTTCTTTTGTCACTTTGTGTTGTTGTGCATCGTGTGGAACGGATACGGATTGTTTTTCAGCATTTTTGACCACGACATTCATCAAGGAGGAGACTGTGCTGAGCGGGTGCGCCTTTTCGGCAGCATGAATATGCCAGTACTGTTTTTGAATGGGAGGAATGTCGGAGCCATTCGACTGCCATCGCTGGACACCAAAGGGGCCATTGTGCTTTTTTGCGCCTGTAATGGGCAGCATCTTCACAGCCCCGCTTTGTTTAGCGGAAAGTTCAATGCCGTTGGACGGTCTGCGGCTGGATGGATGCATGGCTTGAGGAACCCGCAATAAGAAGAAAGGAGCGTCAGCGCAGAGCGCCGATGCGTATGTGGAACTGTTGCGGCTTGGAATTGAAGCAAATTTATGTGGAACAGGAGATGTGAGACAATCTCTTTTCGTCAATGGATGCTACAGCTGCGTGTTTGCTTTCAACATTTAGCTTGTAGTTGACATGCACATTCCACCATGATGTCCCTGATCCACTGGTGGAAAGACGCTTTGATCCTCTCCTCTTTCATCTAGAACTGTTTCATGTCATCACAAAGAGGGTACAGCAAGTCCTGAAGAATGAATGTCTCTCTGTGTCTTTGTTTTGTCATATTGTCTCTATGCTGTCATATTATTTGTTATTTAGTTTTTTTTTTGTTCTTTTGACTTCAAGACGGCGCCGCGAGAGTGGCTGCCTTTCCGGCAGCTCATGTATTTCGTTTTTCTACTTTCATTCCTTTCATCACTTTGCTGCTGTGAAATGTAAATTTCTCCACTGTGAGACTAATAAAGGCATATCCAATCCAATCCAATCCAATCCAATCAATACCATCAATTGTGATCTGTTTAGCTGGGTTGATAGCTTTTTGCATCAAGTGTACAGATGACCTGTGCGGGTTATTTGTAGAGCCTGATTGATGGGATATTTTATCTTTTTTCTATCCATTTTCTCACTATTCTCACACTCACACTTGTTTTTTTTGTTTCAAGTTCTGTCATCTCCCTTTCGCGTGTGTGTTTTCTCACTCTCTCTGTCTGCCTGTCTCTTTAATGTTTAACCCCCCCCCCACTGCTGGGTTCTTGACCAATCACGTGGCTTTAACCAAAGACACCATTTTTTTTGGGAGAACGGCCTCACTCTCTCTCTGAATGTAACCCCATCCCCCACTGCTTCCTTCTTGACCAATCACGTGGCTTTAACCGAAGACTGGGGGCGGGGAATAGAGGACAAAAACAGTGGCCACCATTTTCTTGTTAGGAGAACGGGCTCATTCGCGAACGACACATCACTCATTGTGGCAGCTCCGTGCGTATCCCGAAAAATAGAATTATAAAAAATAAAATCATAAATGTAACATGGCGGCCCGGTAGTCAAGTGGTTAGCACACCGGCTTCACAGTGCAGAGGTCGCCGGTTCGCGTCCCGGTCCGGCCTCCCTGTGTGGACTTTGCATGTTCTCCCCGGACCCGCGTGGGTTTTCTCCGGGTACTCCGGTTTCCTCCCACACTCCAAAAACATGCATGGCAGGCAGATTGTGTCCGGTTAAAACTTCGTTTGTCTTTCCTGGTTCGCGCATTGTCTGGAGTTCACTTGATAAAAATATCAGCAAGTACAATAGATGGTGGACAAACATCTACTTTATTCCAATGAGGCAGAGAAAGCACTTCTCCTCTCGGTGGGACGAAGACATGAGCACACGAGCACAAAAAAGCAAGAGTAAGCAAGAAAGCAAAAGAGAACGAGCTCCCGCTCCTACAAGTTTTTAAACTACAGAGTGGCGATCTGTTGTCCAATCAGTTGCGAACAAGTCGACCTTTCCCGTCCAATCGGTTACGAGCAACTCAGTGTTGGGCGGGTCTTAGATTGAAGTTGGAGCCGCTGCTTTTTTCCTTCCACGGCTATTGTACTAATAAGACTGATAGTTTTATTTAACTAAATTAGACTGAAATTAAACGTGCACAATTCATAATATATACTAAGCTAAACATGAAAAAACATATGTTTACTTAATATAAACATGAAATAACGTAATATGTTTACTAATGTGCATAAACACTCTATCAGATTGACTACTCCAAATTGTCCCTAGGTGTGAGTGTGAGAGTGACTGTTGTACGTCTTTGTGTGCCCTGCGATTGGCTGGCAACCAATTCAGGGTGTCCCCCGCCTCGTGCCCGAAGACAGCTGAGATAGGCTCCAGCAACCCCCGCGACCCTAATGAGGAATAAGCGGTACGGAAAATGAGATGAGATGAGATAAATGTAACATTCGTAAACCGAAAAGTTCGTAAGCCAAGGGGTTCGTAAACCGAGGTTTCACTGTATTTGGAAATACTCAGGACTCCGAGTTCGCCCAAAGCTTACAAGTACATACCCAATCTATCACTTTTACAATCTGTCATGTTACCACACAGAGAAACCAACAGCTGCCTGTGGCATGTGCCCCAATGTGAAGGTAATGGTCAGGCCTCCAGGCTGTGAGCCTATCCAGGTCGTAATGAAGTGTCCTTGTCTATTGTAAATCACAGTTGGGTCTTGTTTGGTTGAAGCCTTTGGGAAGCTTGCATGGAATAGCATACGCTGTATGGCACAATGTACTGTTGATGGAATAAAGTCAGAGAATAACAACTTCTTCTTGCTTGATGCATTGTAGGATTTGAGTCCCATGTTATATGGGTTCTGAATATTAAAATGTCTGGGATGACTTTAATGATCAGTGGAACACAGTTATTCTTGTTTTATCTGTCTTGGGCATGATCTTGTGAAGATGAACATAGTAGAGGAAAAATACATTTCACTATAATGTAGACTGTGGATTTTATGGGGAAAAACTGTGAAATCTAGAGAAAAATATGATTAGAGCGATTGAAGCGGTGGAGATGTGGACACAAGCATCGGAAGAATATTGAAATGAAATTAAAGGTACAATTTTGTCACATGCAGTAGCAGTGACTTTAAGACCTCATGTATTACATTTTAAAGATAGCAGTACTGTAAAAAGCCTTTACATTCAGGCAAAACTAGGTTATGTAAATAGCCTAAAGAGAACTTGGGTCTGTCTTTGAATCTTGCAAGGGCACAGACGGTATGTTTGTGACTATTACCATTTTCACTTGTAATTATTACTGATCAAGTGAGCAGTGGGATGCATTCATACTTTTGTTCAACATAATGAATAGAAATGTGTGTTAAATTCCCTTGAAGGGGCTCAAGAATCAAGGGTTCCATCAATGTACTGCTCCAACAAGTCCTGTTGTGAAGGTGACATTGGCCTCTAAGTCCTCGTGACTTTTTTTTTTATCTGATGGCTAAACAACCCTGTAATTGACTCTGAAATAACATCCAGCAGGAGACATTGACCTTCAGCAAGCCCATAAGACACAATGTACATTTACATTTTTGACGTTCAAATCGCGGCCTACCTGCATCTTAATGTGCTACAGAGTAAAGCCGCCTCACACAACCAATTTGCACTTTGACTTTGGGTATGTGAGATATTTTTACTGTGTTTGTGATCTCGCTTGATCTGACTTGGTGGGAGGTTATTGGATGCGGCGGCTGCATATGCTTGACCTGCTAGCATCAGCTCAGAACCGTCGACAATGATTTTGGAGTGTTGGATGAATGCAGAATAATGGATGCATGTGTGCATATGTTACAGACATTTGTTTTTTAAATTCCTGAATATGAAATGAGAAATGTGGCAATAAACAAAATAAGATTCACAGATAACCCAAGGTTGCCATACTTACAAAAAAAAACAATCGGAGTGCCATTTACTTGAACACGCACACACACACACACACACACACACACACACACACACACACACACACACACACACACACACACACACACGCACATGCACACACACACACAAAATTATATTCAATATTGCATTTTCGTTTCAGGTTTATTGGTGTCCCAAAATCCAAGCTGCTGTGCAAATGCCCAGGTGGCTCAGTCAGTCTCACGGGACCTTGTTAGTGTTAAACTCACACTTGCCACAGAGCCTTCATTCAAGCTTGCATCTGATATCTGGGGCCTGACGTGTTCCACAAATGAAGCCCTTAGGTGCACAAAATCATTCATTTCAATGATGTTTGTGACCTATTATGTATAGTTGAGGTTAAATATATGACATGCATATCTTCTTTTTCAGGTTGGAAATATTATTGAGGATAAAATTACTTTTAATTACTTAACCACAAGAAAAACAATAAAAAACAATAACTTTTGGAATCAAAATAGTTGTATTAAATCAGGAAAAAAACAAACATGTTTTATTGTGGAGTAGTTTCTGTCATTAAGGGCGTCTTTTTGTAACTGTGATTCAATACTGAGATTTTTTTATCTTGAAGTATTTGTTCTGGAGTGACCTAATCCCACCGTCTGTGCTATGCTATATGTGGTTATTCGCAGAACTTGTGATAGTGAAAGGGCCTGCTTTCTCACATATAGTACGCATCAACACAGGAAAATCACTTTTTGAATCTCCAGAGAAGAGAGAGAGAGGAGGATGGAGCAGCTTGCTTCTTGCTGAGCAGTCTTCATGACAGCTGAACAGCTTGAGGTGTGTTGGAGCGGCAGGCCATAAACACACACAACATACTCAAACGATCATATATGTAATGAACACACATCAACAGATTGGTTTGAACACATTTCTTTGTGGACAGCTGTCCTAAACCATCCCAGATTCACTTTCCTTGTCCCACGGGCCCATCTGAAGTGTGGGAATGCAAATCCGTACTGTGATAAGACAATAAAGTCTGCATCACCGGTTGTCGAGTCCATCACTTGTCATGCTCTATCAATATCAATAAAGCACCTTTGCTCACAGCACATTCCACCAGGCTTTCATTCAAGCGTTGTTTATGCGTAATCAGGCACTGGGCTGTCACCGCTACTGATGGCTTATTGGCTCGCTGTCATTCAAGCCATTATTCAAAACCATTTCCTGATAGCCACCTGCCGTCATGCTCCCGTTCTGCATTTCTATCACATACCCCCACTTTGCATTCCCTTGTTACAAATCATCACTCCCCAGTCAGACTACACCCTTAACTGTGATTAAAGTCCCTGGATGCAAGCTTGCATGCATATCAGGTCTAAAAAAAATAATGAAATTCTTTAGAAAAACATGTTTTTTTTAAACGACTAAATGATGAAGGTAATCCAAAAAATGCAAATGTGCATTTGATCAAGCAAATAACACAAACAGAACATATTTGTTGAAACAGAAGAAAGGGAAAAAATGGTTGAATTGGGATCAAAAAGATGAGTGATTCCATGTGGGTGTCATATTTTCTCTCCATGTTCCCTCAAGAACTGTTCTGCTTCTGTTAATTGCCGTGGCATTGAGTCATTGAAATATACATCCTGACCTTTCATGATTTGTGAAGTGCATTGTTCTTTCGAGGCTAATTGTCACATAAGTCTTCTTCCTCTCCAGAGTTAAATGGCGTTGCACTTCTGAAGCTGTCACGCACACCTGCTCATTCATTCTCACAGCATTCTATCACATGCTGTGTTAAAAGATCTGCCAAAGAATGTTGCAAGGCCTTAACCTATCTCAAAATTACAAACAAATGACTGCTTGCTGGAAACAAAAAGTGACATTATTTCTTGTGTTTCTTTCTGCCAGTGTATTCCCAGTAATTTGCTTTGTGCAATTCGTTCGAACCAATTCACAGAATGACAGGTGGTTATTTTGGAATCAATTAAAGTCGGTGGATAAATTACGCCAATTGAAGATTAATGTAGATTTCTCGAAATCCCAGAGACCCACGGAAGTTATGAGCAATATCAATATTGATATGGAATATTTAGAATGCAGAAGTTCTGCAAATCTGCCTGCTCTGTCTTTTCTGCCTTCATCATTTCACAAAATGGTCACTTTGAACAGAAACAGTACTTCCAAAGGTCACTGCCTGTTACATACCGACTAAACCCACTGTGGTTGACTGGCTGCAGTATTTCCCTGCATTTGCTTCCCGACTGTTTGAGTATACAGACAGCTGTTGCCGTTACTGGCTCCACAGTCCTGTCTAGGGCTAATATAATACATCCATCTGGCGATAATAAGTCCATAGACCCCATCTCATTCGTTTCTTAGAATTTCGTCTCATAACCTTGAAAGCAGCCTGTTGCACTCATTGGTTAATTAGACTCTTCTACTCCGATTGCTTTGAAGGAAACTTAATACAAGGTCTGATTTATTTTTTTGTGGTATGAAACATTGTTTACAGAGGAGGGGGGCTGGGAGGTTCATTGACACTGCAGCTTTGCGGGGGTGATCATTTTTCCTCTCTCGCAAAATGAGGGCAGATGTTTCCCCCCACAACTCCATACAGAGTGATACAGCACAACAATAGCACTCCTATGCCAAAAGAGAAATGGCAAACTCGTTGTGAGTCATAGAGAAAGTAGAAACTCTTAAACCCCCACGCCACTCATCCATCACGTTAAAACAGCATGGGCACATGCAGATTGAATAACAACCCGTGCCTGAGGCCATTTTTTGGGCTCTCTTGCATTTGTTTTTGATTTTGGACTCAATGAAATCGATCACAGTGACTGTCATAACAATAATGGGCATCACATATTTAGATATAGTTTCCATTCAACATTCTTAATGACATGTGCAGAGTGCTAAATCAGTTAGGATGAATGGTGCGCTAGCTGTGTCCTGCTGTGACGGAATGTGTGGTGTTCAGACACCTACCAGATGTCTGACCTCTAACCTTTGCCCAGAACACCCGACTCAAAACTCCCCTCAGCTCCCACCTCTCTGATATTTGTCCTTAAGTCACTGTTACTCAAAATAATGGGCTGTCTCTGCATGGTTGTGGTTGCCGTTCGCAACTTGTGTTTTTTACGCTTGCCTAATGCATTCACATTATACGATGCCTGAAAGAAAAGACAATTGTTATTTTAAGATACAATATGTGGTACTTATCACTAGCAAGAGACAATGTTTGTATTGCTGCTGTCTGAAGAAAAATGTGTATTTAATAAGATCCACATTCTTCTGTATGTATTGTCTGAATCAAGTGAAAAACATTTACATATTTTTTTACAAAAAATAAAAGGTGAAGACAACTGTTGACAAACCATATTTGGTGCAATGATGGAGAACAATTGTATCATTTTTCCTTCTGATTGATGGACAGTTTTCTTGTATTTCTGAACTGGTTAAAATAAGTCAAGGGGAATTCAACTCATCATATGCCCTGCATTTTGTTTTGACGGCGCACAGAGTAGCCGATCACACATAATGGTCATGCGGGGAGAGACTTCAGAGCAAAATTACCTTTTAAATGGCGCTGAACTTCTTCACCTGGAGTTTTCCTGATGTTGCTTTGCTCAAGAGCACTTCAACTTTAACCAAGAAGGCAACGGGCATTCTCCCAAAATCTACCGTAGTTGTCATCTTTGCAACATTTGTCTGTATCAGGATTCAAACCGTACCCTTTCAGATGAGCTTATGCCCCCATGACAAAATACAAAGTAAAATATCAATTGCAGTCCTTTAATGACACTCTTATGGCGCCTTCCAACACATTGTTCGAATCGGTGAGGAACATACCAAGACACTTGAAATTATACCTAGTCCTCATTTCGGTCATGGGTAACTGTAGCCTATCTTATCTTACTTTGGACTGGTCTCCAGTCGATAGGGAGGGCACGTTTTCAATTAAGCTAACACGCATGCCTTTGGAACGTGAAAGGAAGCCAAGCCAAGCCAAGCACGGCCAACCACTATTTCAGTGTGCTGGCCCAAAGGAGGCAAACAATAAAAAAATAAATAAAACAAAGAGGCATAAATAGACCAGGGGGCCAAAACACAGTTTTACATTCCTGGTTTTATAACCGTCCAATCATACAGAAAAAAAGGGTGTGGTGAATTTACCGATTTCTGTTGTCTAGTGTATGTATGAAATAAAATCATCTGGATCCAGTTACATTTTTTTTAAATAGTCTCTTGAAATTATTTATACAAGCAGATGATTGTGTTGTGTGCAGCCCCTTGACACAATAAAATTGAGTAAACTCAACACACTGTTTTTCATGTAATGATTGATCTTTGCTAAATGCCTTAGCTCTGTAAAGTGTTCTTGGTCATTAAAAACTAATTAAAAAAGATTTATAGGCAACCCTACTGTTTGTGAGGAATAACAATACTGCGAAGAATGAAAATCTGTGACTATGGGACCAAGACCTTGGAAAAACACCCACCAAATATGGGGAAAAAGAAAAAATGGAAATAAACAAGGGTTTCTTTCAATGATGGGGGATAGTTATGTAGTGAATTGGTCAATGCCAAACGGCAAAGTTGCAGTGGTTAAGTACCAATATTCTCAAATGGCACTGAGTGTGTCAAGCCTACTGTATTATCATGGTCGACTTTTCACGGGCCTTTACCCCAATCCACGCCGTTGTCCACAATAGTGGTCAGATGGACACAAACCAACTCTTTGTTGCTGTGGGTGGGAGGAAAATAAGACGATCTCACAATAGCTTACAGTGTGTTTTTCCATAACACACATTAATGCCAACCCTGCTGCATTCTTATCTCCCACACAAAGCACCGACAAAATTCTTTACAGGTCACACAATGAAGCCTTGTACATAGATGGTTGGACAAAGGATGGAGCACTTTTCATGCTGTCATGCAGGGATCTGTTTCGAAAGAGTTAGATGTGGCTTTATAGCTATAATGCACATTTAACAGCTTCTGAAGAGGACTGCGGCAAAGTAACATCGTTTTCCGGGTTGCTTTGATTTTCAAGCCTCAGTTTTTTTTTTCTAACATTCAAGTTGGCATCAACATTTTTTTTACATGGAAGCCCCTTTATGCATGTGTGACTGTCCAATATGATGATGTTTTTGTTCGTTTTTAGTATCAAATAGTATCAAACTAAGAGTATTAAAAACGACAGTGTCATTAGGTATCCTTAGGGTACTATGACTTTTATACTCATTCATCATTTTGGTCTATAATTATGTAATAGTATGGAGTATTGATGGGGAAATGATGCTTCGAGGGGTCTCATGAACCACCTGTATTTTGTGAATGTGGTAATATTGGTTTAAAAAAATTGGTTTCAGAGGTCAGTGTGCTTTTCAGTCCTATGTTGTACAAGTAGGATTAAAACATACAGCTGGTTCATCAAATATTTTGAATCTTCATTTTATTGAGCAGAGAAGCAAAAAATACATTGGTTCTTCAAACCTTTGTAAGCTTAGTTTTCTCACTATTAAACTTGACTGAGATGTTTACCACCAGTGCCAAGTCTCTTGGAAGATATCAAGCGCAGCTACTTAAAAAATATGAACTACACAATGTCCAATCACTCTTTTTTAGTATGTAGTATTTTTTTATTTTGATGAGCAGAGAAAATAGTGTGTTCTTGCGCGTCAGTCTTCATAGTTGTATGTCTTGAAGTGTAAATGTGCATTTTTGTTTGAAGAGATCTAACTTTGGTTCTCCCCTCTCGAGACTGAACTAATCAAAGTTCTCTGAGGACAAGAGGCGCCATTAAATTGAATTCTGAAAAGGAACATTGCCGAGTCTCCGGCTTGATTATTATGTTGAATGGAGTGGTAGCTGGCAAAGAAGACAATAATTTGAGTGTTTAGTCGGTAAAAACAACCCAAGGGTTTATCTGTGTTGCAGTGTACAAAGGAGGAAAAAGGCAAAATAGTTTTTTTTTCTGACGGATTTTGTAGTTGAAGTGAGAGAAAAAGAAACATCTTCACTAGATTGTTTTCATGTGCCACGATATAAAAATGAACAAGTATTCCCAATTAAAACATTGAGCTTAATCTTTTTTCAAGTTAAAAGACTTGCAACTGTAAAGCTAACATCCTTTATTTCTATTTTTATAATTACTTTCAAAACACCTTTCCAAAATTAAAAGATCATTGCCAGACCACCATTTTCTTCACACTGCAGTCAATCTTGTTTTTCCCCCCTCTTCCCTTTCAGTCACTCCAAATATTCTCACCATATGCATTTCATATTCAATACAACCCATATGCATTTCCACAGTAAATACGAGCCATGGTTCCACAACTGTCCCAGCTGCCCTTCAAACCTTCTTTCCCTCTCCTGTGATAAATTTTAAATGGCACTCAACAAGGCTCGAGTCTGTTGGTGTGATACTAGTCTGAGTCTTTTGGCAAACGGCTAGAAGATGTCACACCGACAGCTCCTGCACACACACACACACACACACACACACACACACACACACACACACACACACACACACACACACACACACACACACACACACACACACACACACACACACACACGCACACACACACACACACAGATATTTTCAGAAATTACATTTTATAAGGAGAGTTTTACCTGCACATTTAACACCTTTAACACCTTGAAATGGCACTGCCGGTTGGGTACTTCTTGAGATTCCCAATGACTCATTTTCAATCAGTTCTGTTTTAAACAGATGGCTATGGAACTCCAACCAGCCTGAAGAAGGGTTTGAGTTTCTGAGTAATTAGGGCATCAAATGTAACTGCTGAACATTTATGCACAATCTCAACTTTAATGAAGCCTTTTTCTGTTCTTCTGGTCACTCACAGGGCTGTTGCTCACATTTCTTATCGAGACATCTGTATAATGGACTCACTTGTACAGTTGTCCCATGCATTGGTATTTGATGGAATTTAGCTTAAAGCTGTTCTGTTCTGAGAACACTTAACAGGGAAAGGGCATGACTTTCATTCACTTTCTTAGAATTGCTGTCTAAATAGATAGATATGCAGATAAGTAAAGAGAGAGATCGATAGACAGATAGACACACATTCTGTATATATCGTTTTATGGCTTTCTTTTCTTGGAGTAATGTCAGCAGATATACTGTCTTGCTTTTGCAGTTGTTGCCTTTCAATGACCTCTGTCGCGGCTTGAAATAGGCCAAAGGCAACAGATGGGGAAAGGCCTGCACTGACAGGTGATCTGAGGTGCTATGTGCAGATGAAGCCAGACTTTATTATTTTTTTTCCCGCCTGCCCGTTGGAGCCTCTTCCATTTTGATTAAACTTCAAACATGGCAATGTAGCAGAGAATCTTCCAAATTTACATGTTGCGATCATTTATTATTAACTTTATCGACAATTTCCTCCAATGTTCTCCTCCATTGACACCAAGCTACTCATATTCTCCTTGGGTTTCGTTTTTTAGCGTCAGGACTCACCTGGCAGACTTCATGGATGTGCATGACACTTTTTGATGGTACCCTTGTATTCTGTATTCCTGTCAGCAATTGTCAGTGCAGATTTCATTTGACATTGTGAATCCGTGCTTTGACTCCATGTTTTGTCACTCATCTCGCATATTGCTAACCATTTTTTTAGTAATAACCAAGGTGCAATATAGTTCGGAGATGCACATTGCTGATCACCCTGAGCATTGAAAATGCTTTCTGATTCGCCGGCAATGAGTGCCACCTGATACTGGCATCCCATTGTTCATCTTAGATTATCCAGCATGATGCAATTTTGACAAACAGAGTACGATGTGGGACAGTTCCTTGGAGAGGATCCCGTGATCTGGTTTATATGATTCCATATCACAAACAGCACACCGCACACCTGTGAGGAGATTAAAATCCATAACTTTCTACCAAAATGTTGGAATGCTTATAACAAAACAAAACAAAAATGTTTGCACTTTCACTTGCTATTGTCTTGAAAATAATAATAATATCTTCATTATTAGATTTAATTGTGTAATAATTATTTAATTATTAATAATAAAATTCAGGGAGTCTCCCGCCTAGTGCCCGACGACGGCTAGATAGGCTCCAGCTTCCCCTAATGAGGAATGAGCGGTACAGAAAATGGATAATAATAATAATAATAATAATAATAATAATAATAATAATAATAATAATAATAATAATATTCTCACATAGGGGTGAGTTTTCCAATATTTATTTGTCTGTGGAGTGTTCCTATATAAATAGATTGCTTCTCAATTTATTTTCACCACGTTTGGTTAATTATGCACAAAAATGACATGCGACTGAGGAAATGATCAATAGCTTTGGACCTGTAATTTGTCGGTCCACACAAATGAATGGAAATGCCACTATAGCCGAAATATTTCGTTACTTCCAGTATGCCGCTAATAATTTTGTTGACCAACTTGCCGCACCCCTTATGTTGATTTAGTGTCTTCTTTTACTCTTATCCCACAAACGCAATTATGAGGACCGTCGTGTGACTTCATATATACTTTTGTATTTTGGTTTGAGTTCACTTACATCAACATCCAAGCAACTGAGACTCACGAGTAATGTCCAATGATAAATCTAATTAACCACTGTTCGAAAACACCATTTCTCAGCACAAGCAAAGTACTTATGTTGTTCAATGTAAAAGCATGCGAATGAAGACACAGACTACCACAGATAAATGACATTATACTGTAATGTATAGCAAAAGCTTTCAAGGTTGGCCAGAGAAAAACTAATTTAACGAAGAGGCCTCTGTGTTCCTTCATGCCATCTCTGGTTTCCCCAAAAATGCCAAAAATGTCACTGTGTTTACAAATTCTAGACAAATTTATTTTTAGTTTTTATCCCCTCGAGTCATTACGTTTTAATTTGGCCCCAAACCTCAAGTTGCAAAAATTGTGCGGGCTATTTCAGCATAAACAAAGCTATTTCGCATAATTGTACCTTTGGAAGAGGCTTCTCTTTAGAACAAGGCATTGATTTTCGTTCCTTCTTTCCCATTCTACACTGTTGAATTACTGCATGTTTTTTTTCTGTCCTTTCTCTTCATTTGTCCAGTTCACTTTCACCAGACTCTCTTTCATCGTACTCAACTGGCAAACTGAAAACAGAAATACAATTGGATTACCTTCAAGACATAGATGTCTGTGTTTTGATGGAATTTTGAATCTACTGAAGCCAACACTCGACTAGCTTTGGGGAAAAATGAGAGCAACATGCTTTGTAAGCCCAACAATTCATAGCAATACCGCTGATGATGTAGTTGTACACTCGCATGACTTAGTGCGATAGGTTCCTGCTCATCCCAAAAATATGAAAAAAAGGAAAGACATTGAACACGCAAGACCGCCACTTCCTTTGATATCAACTCATATCGAATCCCACTTTTGATACTGAATTGGTAAAAGAAGAGGTTACACTGTTTTGTCAACTTTTGACAAAGGTTTCCTGAGGATGTCTACAGGAATCATTTTCAGAATCCACATTTATGTCAAGGTGCTTTCAAACATCAACAAAAGAAAATCACGTGTGAATGTGATCACTTGAAACTGTGCTGACTTTGCACAACTGTACATGGAAGAGTGAAATCCATACATGTTTGGACTTACTGATTCAAACATTTGTGGTCTCGCGTGCAGCTTTTTCTGGGTAATTTTCAGTTCAGGTTCAGGTTTGCAGTGCTTATATGAAAGGGGCTATTCAGAGTGGGGTGGAGTTCACACAAATTGGAGAACACAGACACAGTACTCACAGTACTCTACACCCAACCTCTCACAGATGTTCATGTTTATAGGGGCCTCATCAGCTCCAATGCAGACCTCCCTTCGAGTCGCTGCACACGCGCACGCACACTCATAAGGAAAAAGGAAGCACAAGCAAATTCCAAACTCCAAACTTCCAAAAAAGGAAGCACAAGCAGATTAAAATCTTTTACAGTTTGAGAAACTTATCCACAATTGTATTGAATCTCCATCCCCCGCAAACCTTCCCTCATCTCACTTTAGAGAATGTCATCTTCATCCCCTCGGCTCAAACCCAAAGACATTTAAAAATGAAGCATGTGAATCCTTCCTCACCTGATGTACATAAAAATGTTAAATCAGCAGCTTTTCTTTCCTCAAAAACCAAACGCTAGTCTTCGTTCTTTTCCCGCTGTAATTGCTCTTTTTGTGTGTGGTGTTCATTTACTGCACTTAAAAAATACTTTTTATGACAAGAGTTGTCATTTCAGGTCAGCATCAAAGTCAGAGACGTTTTAAATATTAGAGAAGCATTATAAAAATAATAACAGTATTCGGACCGTTTAATGTGTACACGGTATTTGTATTTTGGGGGTGCTTTTAGTGTAGTTTTACATCCGGTCCAGGGCGCTCGGAGAGTGGAGTCTGTCTGAGCTTCTTTGCCTGAAAGGCAATCTCCAATTTTATTGATTTTAATCAACAGAAGCAGACAACCATTTGCATTTATGTGCACATCTCAAGTCTCTAATAGGGAAGAAAAACCCGAGCTTGTTCCACTACCATTTATTCCGCCACACTGTGCTTTACTCTCACGGTAAAATACATTATGAAGAAGATATATATTTATTGTAAAGAAAAAAACTAATCATAGCCCAGTATGCACTATAGCTTTTCTCTATTTTTTTTTCAAATATTCCTTTACATGACGAGATTAATTTTGCATCTTCTTGTAACCATCAGGTCACATTACATTCATAATTGTTTTTGGCTCATATGGTTTGATAAATGATTGATGCTGCCCTCTGTGGTATGTTTAAGTCATTTATGACTCTGCATTTCTAATTTAAGTTGCATTAAATAAAAAAACAGATGTACAGATTGTACAGATGACGGCTGAAGAAACCTTCTCATCGATGGACCACTCCTGTACGACTGAGAGCTTACACAGACGTTAAATAAAAAAAGCTACATAGAAACACTATTTACATCAATGTGTTCAATTAATTTCACCAACATAAGATTCGATCACTCTGAGTGGGCCTTCCACTTTTAAGTCACTGCAAACCCTTCTTCTGGATTGAAATTCAACTCTGCTGCTCTTCTCTGGTAATATTTGCACATGCTTTTCAATACTAAACTAATAAAGAAATGTATGTTTTCGGTCTTGTGAATTTCAATGAGGCTCAGACAATTACCAAAAGGGGAGGGGCGCACTTAGTAAAGATTGATTTTCAGCTGAGCGAAAGCATATCCTTCAGAGAAAATGAGGTACCGGCATACACACTCGGACACACCAGCACATACATGCATGTGCAAAATATGAGCGAGCGCTCCTCAGCTAGCTTGCTCAGTAACTTGCCCCCAGTCAACTACTTGAGCACTCGCCTGTGTTCAGAAGGAAGGTTAATTGAAGGTTAGGAATGGATAGCTGGATACGAGAGGCTTTCAGAGGGGTGTGTTTGGCTTGTTGTGTGAGTGTGTGTGTGTGGTTGTGTGTGTTTGCGTGTGTGCCTGTGTGGGTGCTTGGTTGCTTGCTCTGACCTCCTCGCTCCCCATTTCATCTTCTATTCTCCCTCTGTATGTCCTCATCCAAAGCCCAGTCAAAATGTGCAGCCATGCAGATAGGTACAATCTCATTAATTCAACCCATGGGCAGTACTGCATTGCTAGCTCTTCTCTCCTCCTTTTCTCCTTCTCCACATATGCTAATTCCCCAGAAGGTTAATATAATCTGACGCCGCCCAGGTTAACTATCTGCTGTGCTGTCAACCTATCCCACCTGTGTTATCAAGTTGTAGAAAATGCTGGTACATACACATGATCAATAAAAGTGTTGTTTCTGACCTTTCACATTTGTGGCAAGCATTTTTTTTCCATGACAATTGGAACACGATTAAGTGGTATCCGTAAAGAAAAAGAGAAACTACTGAGATCTTATTCAATCCAATTCAAATGAGTCGGTTTCCCATTATGGATCGATACAACTTCACAGAAAAGTGCTTTACGACATATCACTTTCCCCTCCATTCTGAATAATCCCCGCCTCCCTGTTTCCATGGTAAACAGACAGATGGATCCTTTAATCCGAATCGATTTGTTTGTCTCACACTCAAATGTCAGGTTGTCATTTGATCCTGGCCCCTCTTCTCTCCCCATTATTGGCTTGGTCTTTCCTTTTCCCCCCCTTTTTTTAGTCATACTGATGCTGATGAATACTTCCTTATCACAACAACATGTGTATCGAAGGGACCATTATTTGCTTTTCACACAATTTCTCTTTGTACACTGAGCTCATATTTGCCCTCAGTAATTTTCTGTTGTGTAGGTGTGTTTTTTGCCATGTCTTAAAGATGCAGCTGCATGTTTATTTTGTGGCCGACATAGTTGATCTGATGCTGCAAAACAACCACCGTGTTGTTTTGTTGCCTCTTGTTCCTCTGCTGGCAGAGAAGTGAAAAGGGGCCCGATGGGGGGTGAAGAATGAAAACATGAGAGCAAACATCTACAAAACAAGAAAAAAAGTGGCAGATGAGTCATTGTCAGAAAAAAAGGGAGGTATGCATATAGAAAAAAGAAAAAAATACAACAGCTGGGAAATTTGGGGGAAAACTATACAAAAACAAGTGATTGTCAGAGGAATTAAGTGAGGGCATACAAAGTACCAGGAGAGAATGACAACATAAAAAGGA
The DNA here is from genome assembly GCF_051943395.1 of Hippocampus bargibanti. Classification (NCBI taxonomy): domain Eukaryota; kingdom Metazoa; phylum Chordata; class Actinopteri; order Syngnathiformes; family Syngnathidae; genus Hippocampus; species Hippocampus bargibanti. The sequence goes on along the minus strand of NC_142740.1, from coordinate 23,285,595 downwards.
AAAATGGGAAAACAGCCTGTAGTGTGTTTACTGCTTCACCAGATCAAACAAAAAAAATATTTTTTTTTGAGTGTCTGATGAATCTTTGCATAAAATGTAACTACAGTAAAGTCTCGTTATATCGATATCGGATATATCGATAGTCCCGGTTATATCGATACTATTTCTATGCATGCACAGAGAAAATTACATGCAAACAGGGTCGGATATATCGATAGTCCCGGTTATATCGATATTTTTTCGGACTCCCTTGAATATCGATATAACGAGACTTTACTGTAATTTACAATACGATGTGACTTAGAGATCCATCCTGTTGACATCAGAAGCTGAAGTGTTTCCCGCACAAGTTGGATCAATTTAAGGATCAAATGAAGAGAAGCCATCACGATTACACAGTCAAGAGAAACATTTGAACAAGCTATTTTCCTCCAACAATCTCCATTCATAAATCATCAGGAGATTAGCGAAACAGTATACTTGCTCTGCTTTGTAGAATCGCAATCTTTCACTTTCTCATGTAGGTCTTTCATGCACAGGGTACAGTAATGTGTTCCTACCACCCCCCAAAAAAAATCATGATTGCTGAATTTCCATTGCCACTGACAGAATGTTTTGACTTTTAGTAAAAAGGTTCCAATTCTGGCTGCACTTTGTAGTGGTGTAGAAATCTAATGTGACGATGAAACATTGTTTTGTTAACTCATTCAATGCCAGACGATGCGCAAAAATGTTTTCAATCCAGTGCCAGAGTTTTTGTCATTTTCACTCAAATGGCAGGATCTACAAAAAACCTGAGTTTTGGGACTACATAAACATTCTATGCAGCATAAAAAAACCTAAAACTCTCTAATTTCATTAGAAACAAAGTTAATTCCTAAATTACATGAGTCTGGAGTTAGCGGATCTTAAAATGGGAGCGGCTGTACAAAAATCAAATGCTGCCCCCTCGTGGGAGGGAAAACCATTGCCAGAGGTCTGACCAGCACTTTATCGGCACCTCCCGCAATAAAGACTAAAACCGGAACAAATTCGAAAATGGCGCTCCACGTCATGGTTTTCAATTCCGGAATAAATTTGGGAATGGCAGTGAATGAGTTATGGATTATTCGTCATCCAGGTTACAAAACTGGCCTCTTCTAATGAGCTAATACACCAGGCAGTGGTGTTGAGATATGAAGCATCAAATTCAGAGGTATATTGTCTTTTTGTTCCTCAACTACGTGCGTCTAACTGTTAGAAAGAGTCATCAGTACACACACACACACACACACACACACACACACACACACACACACACACACACACACACACACACACACACACACACACGCACGCATACACGCGCGCGTAGATTCAATCCAATCAGCCACATCTTCATTGTCAAGGACCGTCTCGCATCGGTCTCACTTTCCCTTTTCAGCTCCGGACTGCTTTAATTCATTACCTTCCCTCTATATACAGTATTATGCCATCCTTCCCGACCTGCCTTCCACTACCTCACATTGGCCCCTTTTTGATTGTCATCATGAGCAATGCTACCTTTGTCCTTTGACCTGGATCATTGCTGGCCAAGTGCTGCAAATGAGGATTAGGAGAAAGGAAACAGCATATTTTCTTGGAGCAAGGTGTCATCCCTTCGTGGTAAAGAAAATGGTGAGGCAATTAAGTGTGCATTTAGGAGGTCAGCGCAACAGCCTTCCAGATGTTGATCTGCACAACTGCCTGCTGCATGGCCCAGACGTCTGCTGTTCTCAGCCTTGTTCATGGTAGATTTTGATTTAAAGATAAGAAAACTTTCATTTGACTCACAATGGAGAAATTCCCAATTCACAGCAGAAAGGTTATGAAAGGAATCCTCCAAAGCCTTGGTGCTAAATGCAATCCACTATAAGGTTTTTTTTTTTTCTGTTCAGTTATCCTGGATACCACTCATCTGGGCAAGCGAGACTACAGTTAGTGAAAACAGATTTCTTAGTGTTTTGTTCATTGAAAAATACATTTAACTTTAATTTGTTCTAAATGAATATTTTCTCAGCTGACTTTTTTACAATTAATTCAAATATTTTTTTTTTCATTTTCCTCTCCTCAATACAATTAGGAAAATGAAAATTTGACATACAATATGTCAAATAAAAGATTAGCAGATTCCCCCTAAAAATAAAGATACACCTTTCCTTTGACAGCTATGATTTCTACACCAGCTCAGTGATACTGTATATGGATTTCTGTACAGCCTGCATATTGCTGAGCGGGCATTATATCCACCGTGAATCCCCTGCTGAATAGAGAAAAAAATCATTAAAAATGGCTAAATTAGCCATCAAAAGTCCTTAAAAGGTCCATCAATAAAAATGTCGCAGAAAAGTGGAAACTCAGATTGATTTGTTTTCTTTTTTAGTTCAGCCAGTTGAAATTGCTTTTCAGAGGCTTATTTGTTTTTATTTTTGTAGTGTTTATTTTTTTTCAATGTGGTGTTTTTGTGCAAGTTTAAACAATATTGCAAAATGTATGTATTGGGCAATAAAAACTTAGCATAAAATATATTCAGATTGGTAGAAAAAAAGAAGCAGGCATTTCAGTTATATCAGTTTGGCATTTGCTTGCATGAGTCTGAATGGGATGGGAAGTTAACATTGTTATGGCTACAGATCGAAACTGAAATACCATTTGCCTCTACAAAGAAAAATAAATAACTAAATATAAGTTGCACAGCCAGGCACTGTCAAGTGAAGACAACAATCAGTTGGAATAAACTCCTATAATTACATTGAAAATATTAGATGTACATATATCCATGGTTTTGATAAGGCCCTCACCACACTCCGCTGAAAAGATTGAATATTATTGGTTTTTCAAAAGTCTTAAAAGGTTGCTGGTAATGAGACAGTTTAAAATATCTAAAAAAAATTTAGATGTGCTCTTATAGCAACTAAGTAGTTTAGAAATTCACCACATGAAATAAAATGAGAAATTTCACAAAATTTCCTTTCAAAGCAACATTAATCATCCCATAGACTCCTACGGGACTAAAAAATGGTCAACACAACACGTACAATAGTTGCAGGGGTCGTGATTTAGAGAACAGCAAAAGGCAAAGGCCTGTGGGAAAGCAATTCCCTTGAGATGTTTCCAAGGCTGGGAATCTTACATTCCTGAGTGTAATATCATCCCCGTGTTGCAGTTCTCCTTGTCCAAGCATATGTCAAAAGGGGTGTTCATTTGATGCTATAGTGAGCAATGCATGCAGGTTTTTTTTTTTTTTTTTTTTTGCTAGTGTCCTGGTACTACAGTGCCATCTACTGCTGTTGTTCACAGCCAATTGATTCCAAAAACCGTTAAGGAACCAACAACTGGCCGACTTGTACTGTATTAGCAAGACAAATTGAGGTGTCCATTTGACATTCATCAAACATTCTTGTTACTAAATATACTTTTTTGCTTTCCCTTTTGGGTTTTACTCATCTTGGCCTTTAATGTTCATCTCAAGATTAAAATCTGTCTGATTTATCGGTTCAGCTACGGCATATGAATGTGGAGCAGCTTGCCCTTGATGTAAGTTACACTTAATATGTAAATGCTTCAGGCATCCTTCAGCGATGGGTGCTTTAGTTGCGTAAGCTATTCTGCCTCCTGTGGGGCTTTCCTATCCATAGCACCTAATGACAGGTGTGCCCCATCTCAAGTTACTTCAGTACAGATTTTACAGGATATGGTGGAGGCAAACGAAAGAATGATGCTAGGAGGTACACTAAACTATTTATATAATAGTCCTGCAGTCCCATGCAAATTCATGTGATTCTCAGCTGCGCATCTGTAATGTGAGCATTGCTTACTTAGTATGCATGAGTTTGAAGGAGAAAACACAGTGAAGTAGCAAAAAAGGAACACGAGGGTTTGGAAAGATGACTATTTTGATCAGGGAGATATATACAGTGGACCCCGGCATGTTCACAGTTAGGAACCCATATTCGTTCATTTCCCACATTTGAATATAATTAGATTTTTTCATGGCTGTTTCCAGCTTTCATTCTCGATTTTCTTTGGGCATTTTGTATGTCAGAATTGTCAAATACATTGAGTAATGGGAAACCTTTTTTATAGTTTAAAATAAACACTTCTCCATTTAAACATGTTCCCCCTTATCTCTTCAACCTTTGTTTTTAGTCGAGCATTGAACTGCAGTCAAGAGTGTCACGCGTAGCCACCGTGAAACTGAATCCCACACATAGCCTTGAGTTACGTTCAGTTTGCACGTTCAACAACAATAGGTTTTGTAATTGTGTTGTGAAGTTTGTAAAGCTTGCTGAGGCATTGATAAAAAAGGCATGCCCTAAGGAGAAGACCATAAATCATAACCCTGGCCATCCTCTGTACATGGATGTAGTAGTCTCCCTCAGGCACGGCACGGTTTCCTCTACATCCAACATTGTTTACTGTGAGAAACAAAAGGAACATCACTCTCTCAGTCACAGATACAATTTCTCTTGTCATCTGTCTGTATTTCCTTTAGTCATGACCAATGCCTTCCTTTACCTGCAAGGCAAAAAAAGAGAACGACAAATGAACGGCATGCTGGTCGTATGCTGCGCTATTGTGTTGAAGGCTGAGATGGTTTTCTTAAAGACGCCCACTCTTTTCAAGAAGTGTGCTGTATTTTCACTGCTGTCGTCATAGATTATTAACAAAAATCCAGACTACAGTTTACAGGTAAAACTGCATTATACTAAACAGTAGAATTCAGTTCAGAAGGCAGGAAGCAGAGCTGGAGGTAGCAGATCTGAAGATGATGAGGTTTTCTTTGGGAGTGACCAGGTTGGATAAGAGGCTTTGGAGAGAAAGTCAGAGAGGCCAGACTGAGATGGTTTGGACATGTCCAGAGGAGAGAGTGACTATATCGGGAGAAGGATGCTGAGCCTTGAACTGCCAGGCAAGAGACCGAGAGGAAGACCGAAGAGGAGTTTTATGGATGTGGTCAAAGAGGACATGAAGGTAGCTGGTGTGAAAGAAGAGGATGCACAAAACCGGGATAGATGGAGGACATTGATTCGTTGTGGCGACCCCTGAAGGGAAAAGCCGAAAGGAAAAGAAGAGGAGAAGATACTAAACAGTAGAATTGTCTGAAAGCTGCCTTAGTTTGAACAGAAAAGCAAACCACATATAAACTATTTTGATTCAAGCATGTGTTTTATGTAAACTGTCATTTTGCTGTTTGTGTACCTCAGCTCTCCAAAAACCTATCACAGCTGTACAACAAGTGTTTGTGATATTGGTGACACCTTTCAAGGACAGAATTAGTGTCACGTCCTACTTTGTAATGAACTTTCAGTACATAGATAAGAAGATGCAAATGACTCATTGACAAAAAAATAAGGAAGCCACATTGGGGGAAAAGCATCTGTTCTCGTATTTTTGGAGGGGCATATTCCATTCCAAATATGTTTTCATTTGTTACTACGATACAACCACCTGAAGATCACAAAAGAACGGTTGCCATTTTTTAGGCATTATAACACAATTGACTATTCTCATACATTACAAAAGCAGTGTAAGTCAGAAAAGGTAGCAAAAAGAACAAGTTGATAATAAAATGAAACAACGTAGAGAATGTGATCGAGTTGCATGAGGACTCGAGTCATATCAAATATTATTGGGATACATTTTTAACATTTTTATTACCGGATAAGAAGGACTATTCCGAAAGATAACATTTGTTTCAAAAATATGGTAGCTATGGAGACTGGCTTTAAAAAAAAATCAATCAAGATGTCTGATGGCTGCTAATAATGCATTATTTCCCTGGGGAAATAATGTATTATTAGCACAAAGAACAAACGAAAAATTAACATTGGCTCTTCTGTGTCTGTTTCTTCTAGTACAGTGCCAAAGCATCCTGCCAGCGGAGCTCAATCTTCCTTGTGCTGCTGGGGCTTCGGCTCTCCAGCCAGGTCTCAATTAAACTTCCCCTATCCCTGCCCCACCCTCCACACACGCCCATTGGAACCAAGATGGCCACAAGGTGTTCAAGTCATCTCCTTTTTCCACTCCTGCTGCCTCTTACCAATCTGCTGCTCTCACTGCTGCTCACCGGCTCACACGCCTTATGTAAGTACCAGTTGAGCTATGCGGCCCTTCTCAGTGACATTTGCTAACACTGGTTTAACTCTGACAAAGCATTTTGGTTGGTTTCTATTATGCACTGCAAATAAACTTTTACATTTTGTGAAAGATGGTCACAACGTAGTGTTTTTGCTTTTTATTTGAATTGAAAAAAATGATGGAGAAAGCTATGACAATAAATCGGTGCTCATCAAAGTCAGGTTCTCTACATAGCTGAGCTGCATGTTAAAGTAACTTTATTACGATCCAATCTTGTGCTTGCAATTCTACGTGGGGTTAATAAATGGCATTTAATTAAAATAAATCCATTAAAACTTCCAATGAAATGAAATGTAGAACAAAAGCAGTGGTATTTTGAATCTTTTGATTTTATCAATGCAAAAAGTGTATTTTTCATACTGTTTGTTTGACCTTTTAAGAATATGGTACAAGTTGAGCATGTCAACCGGACATACTTTGTCCGAGAGGTGCTTTCACTTGGCTTCCACTGCGGGTTTACTGTTTAGTCCAGACATGGGCAAACTACGGTCAGGCTTTTTAATCCGGCCCGCCGAACTTGTCCAAATTATAGTAAAAATAGTGTCTGAAACTCATGACAAAAAGCTAGCGGACACCAGGGCAGACAACTCTGAAAAGTTGCTGGCCCCATATTCCAGGCATTCGCGAAATAGTATGTAAATGCCATATCTTGCATATTCCTTGAGACAAATGTATGAACTGCTAAGGGCTATTTTTCACGTTTGAAAGACAGTTAATAAATTGGGTTTTAGTGTTCTTACGATGCAGAGGTTTGCACACACTACATTTAATGCTTTAGTATATCCGGCCCAAACACTCCCTCCAAATACTCCTGGCCTGGCCGGCCCCTCTGTCAAATTTTAGAACCCATTATGGCCCGCCAGTCAAAATGTTTGCCCACCCCTGGTCTACTATGTGAGCCACATGTAGATCAGGTTGCCCCACACGCCTCTCTATTGCTGTTTTCAACCCAATGCGACACAACTATTTTTCTGTGAAGGTGTTACACTATTCAACAAAATCACTTATTTCCATTTGCTTGACTTGTCATATGGAGTGAAAAAAAATGCTGTGCAGCTGAACAAATCTTACGGATATTTTTTTTCTCAGTCCCCTGTTATACTGATCATATGTCAATTATTCTAGAACAAAAAACAATCTTTGTTGATGCCATTAATATCAGTGTCTGAAACTCATGACAAAAAGTTACCCGACACCAGGTCAGACAACTCCGAAAACTTGCCTGCCCGGCCATAAAGTTGCTTGCCCCATTTTTCACAACTTGAAACACAATAAGATGACGAATCGCAAAAAAAAAAACATTGTTGCAAAGTATTATGGATTGATAATCAGAATATATAACAGAACAACACTTTAAAATGTACCTACCACAAATGCTCCCTTGCTTAATTGATGGTAAATATCCCTTGCTGATGATTTTGCGCCAGTTGTGGTTTGTCCATGCACTGTTCGGCATGTTGCACAATGTAATGTTTGCGTTGCGTCGTCTGCTACAAACCACGTGAACTCGTCTTTCCACGATGCTTTTAATGTACGGTTACGTTTTGTAGCGTCATACATTTTGTTGGGTTCTTTTGAATCTTTCTTTTGGGGCTATGACGCTCGGGAAAGTCCGGAAGCACAAAGTTATTCAATGCAGGTTTCTGATTGACTCCGGACTATGTGTGGCGGGTGTCACAGCGGAGACTGTCTTGAGTTCCGCGTTGCTGCCCTGTCTTTTTATTTATTTTATTGCTGAAAACACATTATGGCAGGGACAGGTGAAGTCGCATGGGTTTCGTCTTGTGAATAACATACGACTTCCCCAAGTAGCTCTCAATATGCAAAACATTGTACATTCGTACAGTGGTTATTTACAGAAAAGGGAAATAAACACAAGTTCATTGTTATTTACATGATGTCCCTGAACGCATCACATGGCGGCAACAGCGAACTGCCGATATGCCACTAAGACTCGGCCAAATAAAAAAACGACACAACAAACGAAATACGATAAAACCGAAATGAAACAAACATTACCTGCAACACAGTATGGCAGAAGGGATAGGTGAAGTCGCATGGCTTTCGTCTCGTGAATAACTGCGCAACAGAAAAGCACTATGAAGCACAACTGCTTGAAAATTCCACTTGACAAAACTTGAATTAAAGGACAACCGACGTCACTTTTTTGTTTTTAACTGACACCAGAAAAACGTTTTATAGCATCTAAAATACCCAAAACACGCAGTATGATGTTTTTAGTCAAATGCAAAATACCAATAAAAATGACGTCTTGCATTGGTTGTGAATCAAAACAATGGCTTCAGATTTGGATAATATGCTTTTTTGTTACACATTCAGTTATGAATATGATTCAAATAGTTCTGAAAAGGAAAGCATCCATGTTTGCAATCGATTAAAAAATTTATTTGTGCCATTTTGAGGCAACATTGCGGGGAAAATCTCTCACCCAAAAAAAGAGGCACAAAATGGCGACCTCCCGTGGCCACCTACGTTTCCACAGGCTGAAAAATTCCTTATATTGCGCTTGGACGCCCTCTTCTGGGCTTCTGGCGGCTTTTGGGTGCAACACGAGGTCACCAGACCAAACAAGTCCAGCAAAATACATTAACGTGATGGAAGGACCGCTACAATGCGTCTTTTTTACGGTCAAGAGCGGTCCTTTAGTGACGTCACGTACGGACTCGTCACCAAATCAAAAACAAGACTTCCTGAATATTCAGCGCGAGTCTTAAAACGTAAAATATAGCTATATGCGGTGGAATTTTATTAAAATACGCTCAGTAGAAGTCATTTGAAGCCATTTTACAAATTATGGACACAACTTGTCCAGAGACGTCGGTTGTCCTTTAAATAACGATACAAAAAGTAGTCTGGACTCAAAAGGAATCGGGGAACTAACTGGATACACTACACAGTACATAAGGCAAAACAATAAAAGATATTGTCATGAAAACGCAAGTTAATCCAGACCATCTGAGAAATACGACTCACCATACGACTTCCTCAAATAGCTGTCGTCTGAATTGGGCTACGGGTGCCGTTGTGTCACTTCCGTCATAATTTAACAATCTTAGTGCATGACTCAGTTAAATATGCAAATTGACAAACAAACCGAAATTCCGAAATTTCCAAACCGAACAAAGATTTCAAAATCGGAAATAAAGCAAATGTTTGATTTGAATTTTTTGTTTGTTTGTTTTTTTTCTTGAAAGTTGTAGGCCACCCGGGCGGAGACGTTGTGTAAATTGTATGCCTGAACTAAAAGATGCACTCACTGGGCGTTCGGGCAGACATTATTTCAAACACTGTTCGTATAAAAAGATAATTATCCTATTCCATTATTGGTGGTGCATTAGCTGTGTCGTATTTTGCCCTATAATCTCCTGCTTCAAGATTTTTGCAGGATCATTTCTCTATTACAATGGGTTTGGATCAGCATTAAGAAAGGAAACAAAGTGGATTTTCTGCAAATAGAACAGGAGTCAGGACAATTTGGGGGCGAGTTCATCCTGTGTGTGTGCGTGTGTGTGTGTGTGTGTGTGTGTGTGTGTGTGTGTGTGTGTGTGTGTGTGTGTGTGTGTGTGTGTGTGTGTGTGTGTGTGTGTGTGTGTGTGTGTGTGTGTGTGTGTGTGTGTGTGTGTGCGTGTGTGTGCGTGTGTGTGTTTCGGTAAGCATTTTTAGCATGATTTTAATGTGATCAAAATTAAGGGAAGGTTGTTAGTTATAATAAAATAGGAAATGAATACATCCAAAATTAGTGCACAGACTTTACGGGTGGCGAAACTCAACTGAGGAGAAATTTAATGTGGTCATGTTTCAACAGAACTCTTTTTCTTTGATTGCGTGGGGGTTTATAAAGTCTGGTCATGTGATTGTGCACTGTTTTTTTTTCAGGAAAGGTCCAGAAAGGTGACATGACAATGTTTTTTTCTAACTATTCATTTTGAGTCAGATTCAAACAAATGCTCCTCATGTTTTAAGCACCATTATGAACTGATCATATCTCGTCTTTTCCTAGTATTTTCCCTTTCTTTCAGAAACATTCAATCATACCATAATTTTGTTTGCTTGAACACCTTCCTCCTCACCTCAATCTGCACTCAGCTAAACACAGTGGCACTTCTTTTTGGAAATGACCCCAAACCCTCCAGAACATGTCAATCTTACCTGCTACTACCCCCCTCTGCCCTTCCTTATTCATGTACATAAATCACAAAGTAACAGAGACCTTTTAATCAGAAGAAAAAGAATGATGGTGCAGTAAATCCAAACAACAAAACCTTCATTCATATTTAGGTGCATTCATATATTTCATTTCTGCAGGTGATTCGAGAATCCTGGGGGGATTTTTATTGTCACAGACTTGCACATGCACTCACATACACACGCGCACACACACACAGTGGAACTTTCATGAAAAATCAATTACAAATATCTGCCTTTAACCAAATTATTATGGAAGCAGAAGTAACATTTCCATAGGAAATAATTCAAACCCACTCAAACTGTTCCAGATACCATCCATCCATTTACTGATCCACTTTTCCTCACAAGAGTCACGAGACGTGCTGCTGCCTATCCCAGTTGCCTTTGCGCATTAGGCGGGGTACATTTTGACCTGGTTGCCAGCCAACTGTAGAGCACACATGGACAAACAACCATCCAGGCTCACACTCACACCAGGGGACAATTTGGAGTACTCAATTAGCTTACAAAGCATTTTTGCACTGAGAGGCCGACACACTAACCAGTGGCCTACTGAGCCATCCCTGTTCTAGAAACCGAAAGATCATAACAAAAATAATACAGCAATCCATCACTCATCTGAAGGGCTGATCCTCAAAAAGGTTTCAGGCGTGCAGTGAATGAGTAAATTAGCTCACCAGGCATTTTTGCAGGGAAGCCAGGACCTGGATTCAAGCCAACAACCTTAACCCCATGAGTCGAACATGTTAATAATTTGACTTCATGAAAAATTATAATTGTAATTTAACGTTGAGATGAGTGTTTAGTACGCCGGCTTCACAGTGCAGATGTCGTGAGTTCAAGACCTAGTCCGGTCTCCTTGCGTGGAGTTTGCATGTTCTCCTGTGTGGGTTTTCTACAGGTCTAAAAACTTGCATGGAAGGCTGACTCTAAATTGTCCCTCGGTGTGTGTGTGAGAGTGACTGGTTGTTTGTCTCTGTGTGCCCTGTGATTGGCTGGCAATCAATTCAGGGTGTCCCCCGCCTCGTGCCCAAAGACAGCTGGGACCCTAATGAAGATAAATATGTCTGAAAAATGGATGGATGGATGAATTTAACATTGAGAAAACAGTGTGAAATAAATGTATTGTTTTATAAAATAGATCACTTTGACCTTTAATTAAATATTTTGATGATATGAGAAATACAGTTATTTCATGAAGTGTATGTAATCTTCCAGTTTTTGACTTTACTGCAAGTTTTTCATTGAATTCTACGGTCTTTCCTTTTTGCTCAAAAGGTTGATACTTGGAGCTTGTTTTTTGGCCCCATGGTGGCTTATTGAGCGGTCACACTAAATAAATAAGTACACCAAACGTTTTAAAGCTTTTGACAAATGTGCCGCAACTTATCACTGATGTGCACTCAATAAGAAGTTACTCAATAGGTTGCGCGTGCACATCAAATGCATTGCGCAGTGCTCGATTCTAGGAGCAATCGATTCACATGGTTTTTGATCCATCATCTGAATGGCTATACAAAAGGTTCAATGACATTCTGGTTAAATGCTTGCAAACCAAAAAGTATGAAGACGCGGCCAAATAAAAAAAAGTAGTGTCAGTTCTGGCACCAAAGTTCTCCCATGAGGGGGCAGCCACACTGATTGATTTTGCACCAAAAAAAGCCAAGACAGCATTTTTTTCTTTCTTACATGCAGTTGTTCTCTGCCAATTATTCTTTTTTTTTTCCCCACATATTATCTTTCCCACTTCATTTATGTGTGAGAAACAGTTACATTCAATTGAGATGTGCCCAGCTGTTGTGTGATTGTCTCTGGACATTTGCTAACATCCACAGTTTTTTTTATTTTTTTTTGCCCCTCTGTAAAATGCGAAGAAATGAGTTCATCTTTTATTCAGTCCCAAGCAGGAAGCCATGCGCCAAGAAGTCTCTCTGCACTTTTGGCATTCTTGGAAGATGGCAACAGTTTGGAAACCTTTTCTTTGGCCTCAGTTAAATAATTTAGAATGTTTATAGAACAACCAAGCAATCAGTAGAAAAGCTAAAAACCATAAAATCGAGACATCACATCAAATAGGCTTCCAAAGAAAATACATTTTGACTGTAATATGGAAAAGAATATACTTTATGCATCGTTTGGAATGTCAACATTTAAACACAATCTTTTGAGGGATGCCGAATTTGTTAGCAAAATTTACATAAGGAAATCTAAATAATTATAAAAAATAATCTGCAATTTGAAATCACATTCTAACAGCACAGCCTGTTTTTTTCGTCAGCACACCGAATTGTTGAAGGTTTCAAGGTCTTATTCAATCTCTCTCTCTCTCTCTCTCTCTCTCTCTCTCTCTCTCTCTCTCTCTCTCTCTCTCTCTCTCTCTCTCTCTCTCTCTCTCTCTCTCTCTCACTCCTTCCACCCCTCTCTCTCTCTCTCTATCTCTCTCTCTCTCTATCTCAGTCAGTTGCTCTCTTTTTTTCACTGCTATTGAATGATTGCCTCCATGACAGAAAATCAACATAATAAAAGGGATACTTTCACATTAGATTTTTTGAGTTGAGAAATTATTGAAAATTTCATAAAATCCTACTTTATTACCAATGGAAAGAAACAAACCTATCAAATAAATGAATCTTTTCCTTGTCCCTAATTAATGTTTGCCTGGATTTTGTGTATTGGAAATTGGTCATATTTATGTATGGTAATTAATTCATACTGATGCAATACCAACATTCATGGAACTAAAAAAGAAAAAAGAAAGCAAATTCTTCCATCAAAATGCAAATCACTCTGCCAACACCTGACAGAGGACTGCCATCTCCTCCCACCACACAAAAGAAGCAACAGTATTCATATGAGCCAACCCGTAATGACAGTGCTTCCACAGCCAAGCAGCCATAACAGGCAAATACCAAATAGGAAAACTGTGCAATCACAGTGACACATTGGAACCTTGCACCCAAATCAACATTGTTCAAGCCTTGGAGGGCTATGTAAATGTGATTTTTAAAACATTATTTTTTTTTCTAATTATTATTACTTTTAATAAATTATTTCAACAGTCAAGTGACTGCTCACGTATAAATAAACACAATGGTCCTTTTACCATCTGGAAAGAAGAAATTGGAATCCTTGGGTTGGACATTTGAATAAAGGACATTGAGCATCTATGAATATGTGGATGTACGTCACCTTCCAAGTACTGAACTCCATTTCGACCCAGTTGTTTCAAGACATAATTATTCAAGAATCAACTCCAGACTGTCAAGAGAATTCTTAATAATCAGTCAATCAACTTATTTATGGGTTTTACTTATTTTCAAATATAATGACAATATTGTTTAGTTTCATTTTCGCAATGCTTATCAATGTTATAGCTCGAGATTTGTTCAGTTATATGGTCGTGAATGTCTCCTTGGACCCCTTGTCTCCTTTTCATTTTGTTTTAGAAACCACACATGTTTCCCACCTACACCGTGCCTTGTAAACAATTTGTGTTGTGTTTGAACCCCCCCCCCCCCGCCCTTTCTTCACTCTTTTCTCTCACTCTCAAATTATGGGTGTTACCACTATCCCGCAGAATAATTAGGCTGGGCTTTACCAACAAATTTGAATATAATCTGAGATTCACTGTAATCAAAGATTTGTAAATCAAAGTTTAAAATGACTTTATACGGTTTTAATATTACCATATTTATTCAAGTATAATGCACACACGTGTATAACGCGCAACCCTAATTTTAAAAATTGGTATAAAATGTCTTACTTTTTGTCAGCTCAGACAAGGCATTGGGATAACAATCATTTATTGACAATGTAAAACACTTAATGACAATGTAAACACTGAATCAAAACTCTGGATATTGGTAATTGTGCAAAACAGCAATGCTCACCTGTCAGTGTGGGCGAGGCGGGGTAAGGAAATGAAGTATAGCTAAAGAAATGGTAATCAATAAAAAAAGTAATGCGTGGGATCTGGGTCTTTCTGAGAATCGAAACTGAAGGGCGAGAAGCGCCATGGAAATGCTGCCCTCTCCTGGAAGGGATAAAGCATTAAATATATATATATATATTATTTTTTGCCAGGCCTCGTTTATAACGCGCACCCAAACTTTGAGTTCTTTTTTCGGTAGAAAATGTTGCATGTTATGCGCGAATAAAAACGGTACTACAACATTTCTCCATCCTGCCACATGTCTTTTATTGTTTGAATATTCCCACAAGTTTGTTTGAAGTGCAGTTGTCATTGAGACACAGAACGATGCAATGGCCAAAACAATTGTACAAGCCCATATGGTACTCCTTTTTACGACAAGCCATTAAATATGTGTGACTTTCTTTGGTTAGTCAGTCAGTTTGCTGAGACTGTTTGCACCAGACCCAATTTCCTTTTTTTTAATATACCTAGAACTTAATTTAATGTTCTTCAATTTTAGGAAGAAGTTATTTGCACAAAACCGTCCTTAAAAATGGCAATCACTCATGATTGCTTCTTGCAAGCTAAAACTCTAGCTTTAATACACCTCACCTCCTTGAGAATCATTTGATCATAATCTAATATCCATTCTCACGCCCAAGAGTAGAAAATGTTGACCTTGTGATTTGACATTGGAGTACCGTATTTTCCGATGTATAAGGCACACCCTAAAGCCTTGATTTTCCTTAAAAGATGAGCCTGCACCTTATACGCATCAGTGCCTTATATGCGAAGTCATATTGAGCCACAACAGGTATTGCATTTACTGTCAGCAGCCACCAACTCCATTTCCCCCTGTAGAAGAAGTAGTGTGTAGCCCCAGCCTCAACTGTAGCACCTTATAATGTGTTGTGCTTTATATTTGGAAAACGTTTATATATTTATATATTATATTTTGTATACTTTTGTCATTTGTTGGGGGTGTGCCTTATACTCTGGTGCTCCTTATAAATGGAAAAACCTTGAAAATCTACCATTCATTGGGGGTGTGCCTTATACTCCGGTGCACCTTATACACCGGAAAATACGGTATATTTTATTTAAATGAACACAATATTTAATCTAATTTTGGTTGTAAACCATGTTAAAGTTACAATTACACTCTGTGTTCCTGATCCATACTTGTCTTTCTCTCAAATCTGGAAACGGTATAAAATAAGCTGAAAACTTTGTACCAAGATTTCTTTACTTAACATAAAACGTAAAAAAAAATCAGATAGTTCAAGTTGTTTGGCCTTTGTTGGATGAATGTGAGTGATGTTGTGTGAAACCCTACTGATAAGACAAGCAGTGGTTTAAAGTAAAAATCGGGTTGCTATAGTGATGGTTCTTACCAGGGCAGCGTTTTTTAATTGGCTTTGATTGATGTTTGTGTGTGAGTGTGTGTGTTTGTGTGTTTATGTGGAGCTATATGAATGAATTTGAAACCTGGGCCTTCACTGGGGACTTAACACAGTGTACAGTTATTATACTATTTAGGCGTAGGCATCAAATAATCTGATACATATCTTGATAAGTCAAATGCATGTTTCCAGATATACGTGAATGCTCAAAGTCCTCATTGCAAAAAATGTCATTCCCATCATTTTCACCAAAACTACCACACAAAGGATAACATGCTTGAAATGTTGCATCAAATAGGCTCATGTTCTTTTCAAACACTGACTGTTCGAATTATATATATATATATATATATATATATATATATATATATATATATATATATATATATATATATATATATATATATATATATATATATATATTGGAAGGTAAAGGTGACAGTCGTGCCTGTGGTGGTCGGAGCACTTGGGGCAGTGACCCCCAAACTCGACGAGTGGTTGCAACAGATCCCGGGAACAACATCGGATATCTCGGTCCAGAAAAGCGCAGTGCTGGGAACAGCACGGATACTGCGCAGAACCCTCAAGCTTCCTGGCCTCTGGTAGAGGACCCGAGCTGAAATGGGGACAGACACCACCCATGGTGGGTGAGACGAGGATTTTTTTTTTATATATATATATATATATATATGCACTGTGAAAGATGCCAATTTCCCAGCATCTTGCTGCAAGTCACAGAAGGGCTTTGTGTGATTTTGCCATCCATTTTGCTAATTCAGTGGCGAATGGCTACCATTTATGACCAAAGAAGCTTTTCTCAATCTATTACTGCATTAGTCGATAAAGACACCCTTGTTACTCTCACCGCACCGTCCTATCAAATAACAGTCAAGTAGTGGAAAATTAAGCTTTGTCATATTTTCCCGTGGGCCTTCCACCCTTCACTATTTTGCAATCACATTTCCAGTCTATTTTGTCTTATCAGTTCCAACAGAGGTAGCAGCAAGTAGCAGGTGGTACCATTTGTGAAACAAGCGTCTTTGCGCTCAGTGTGTGTTTTGCTTCTCCTGCTAGCCAGCAGCGTTTGTGTTGATGTCTTCTATTATTAGGGATTTGAAAGGGTATAGGAGCCCCCATGACTGGCTATTTTGGCTCAGGCTGTCTCCCCCTGCTAAGCAGATAAAGCCAAGTTGTGTACTTACCGAAGCAGTTTTGTCGAGGAAGACTTTGGTCAGGACGATAATACAACTCATATTCTCCTTTGAATGCCATCCGTTCAATATTATAGGAGGAGACCTTTACTGAAGATACTCCAAGCAAGCAATACTGTAGTCGAAGTCGAGTCTGGTGTAGATTTTGTTCGGCAATTTTATAGGATACGAAATTGACAAAAGGAAAGGATCAAGAAAGAGCTCAATCATGTATACATGACAATTATATCCAGCTGTAATTCACATTAGCAAATCGAGTGTGTCATCTTTGACTAGCTGACAACTTGCTACTCTGATAAAGAAAAAAGTTTGGAAAAAACTGAACAGATGAATATGGAAGCAAATGGCCCCTGCAATAAAGTACAGTGATACCTTGGCTTACGAACTTAATTGGTTCCCAGAAAGGATGTGTAAGGTGAAAAGTGTGTATTCCAAACATTAATTTCTCACAGGAAACCATTAAGTCAGGTAGCATCACCACCCGGGACAGGAAAAGACTGGAGTGCCTTGTCAAGAGGGCCAGTTCTGTCCTGGGCTGCTCGCTGGACTCTCTGGAGGAGGTGGGCAACAGACGGACGCTAGCTAAACTAAAAGCTATTATGGACAGCCCCACCCACCCCCTCCTGCCCCCCCTGACAGCACTGGGTCGCTCCTTCAGCCAGACACTATTACACCCGCGCTGCAAGGAGAGGTACCGACGCTCGTTCCTACCGACTGCAGTCAGACTTTGCAATTCTCAATAATCCCGTGAAAAAAATGGACACTTGTAAATATGGGTTGATGCAATACAGCTACATATATCAATATGCCTTTCTTGATACTTGCACTATGTACCGTTTTTTATGAAACGGTTTTGCACATTTACAGTATACAGTTGACATTTGTATTTTGCTATGCTTAGAATATCTTGTTTTCAATCCTTTCATCCCCCCCCATCCCCTTTCAAATTGCTGCTGCGGACTGCAAATTTGCCCATTGTGAGACAAATAAAGGTTTTCTGATTCTGGTAAAATGGGGAATAATCCGTTCCCAGGTCCCCATATGACATAGTTTTCAACGAAATAACCCTTAAAACTACACAAAATATACCTTATTTTTCATACAATGAATGTGCTTTTGTATTGTAATTAAAGAAATAAACTGTGCTGCACAATAACATTGTTTTATTTACCTTTTTGATGGTCGTTGATTGCACTACACTCTGCCATTGAACTATCAATTAAGTTCAAACGAGTCCAAATTTCAATGTGTTTTCTATCCATTTTCTCTCTCTCGCTGTCTCTCTCTCTCTCTCTCTCTCTCTCTCTCTCTCTCTCTCTCTCTCTCTCTCTCTCTCTCTCTCTCTCTCTCTCTCTCTCTCTCTCTCTCTCTCTCTCTCTCTCACTGTGGTGTGTCTATCTATTTTCATGTGCAGCTCTGTGTTTCTGTAAACCGCCCCTCACTGCTGCGTGTGTCCCCTCCCTCCTCTACCACGGATCTTGACCAATCTTTGAGAAAAAAAAGCTGGCTGCCATTTCCCACTTTGTTCACTCATTGTGGCGCTCCGTGTGTTTCCCGAAAAATCGTTTGTCTGCCAAGATCATATTCTCGCGAATTTAACATTCGTTAGGCGAAAAGTTCATTAGCTAAAGTGTTCGTAAGCCGAGGTATCACTGTATTTTAACCGTGGTAAAGTTCCATTCTAGCGGCAATACTATAATTTGAAGGGACAATGTTGGCAGCAAAACCAACATCAAACTGATGAGCGAAAAACTATGGGAGGAGGAAAGCATAATGCACCGAAGTGCTCATGTAATAACAGGACACACCCAGTCTCGGGCTACCAACTGCTGCATGGGGAATAGGAAAACATTGGTTTGTAGGATGCTCATGGAATCAGAAAAATGAGAAGGAGAAGACACGTCTTTGCTAAGAAGTGAGACGAAGAAAAAAGATTTGACCTGCCCGGAATACATCGGCAGTGAAACTCAGAGCGGTATACATGTACTGTCTTTGCATGTATTATTCTTGCCTCCCATCCTATGTGCAGGGAAATGGTCAAGTCAAAAATGTCAAACGGACCTGGCAAAATGAATCAGAGTGTTTGCCTTCACAATCACAGGTCACTTGTGTTGCCTTTCTATTTCCAAAAAGAGGGCACAGTGGAAGGGAATTTTAAAATTCACCGGTCAAACCACCATGATTTCCCTGATCCACTGGTGGAAAGATGCTTTGATCCTCTCCTCTTTCATCCAGAACTGCTTCATGTCATCACAAAGAGGGTAAAGCAAGTCCTGAAGAATGAATGTCTCTCTGTGTCTTTGTTTTGTCATATTGTCTCTATGCTGTCATATTATTTTTTTTTTTTGTTATTTGTTATTATATATTAGGTTTTTTTTGTTCTTTTGACTTCAAGACAGCGCCGCGAGAGTGGCTGCATTTCCAGCAGCTCATGTATTTTGTTTTTCTGCGTTCATTCCTTTCATCACTTTGCTGCTGTGAAATGTAAATTTCTCCACTGTGGGACGAATAAAGGCATATCCAATCCAATCCAAAAACAAAACTACTTACTCATTGAAAATCAATAGTTTGAAATTGACATTTTTGTTATAGGTCATCATTTTTTTTCTTTTTTTAATCCAATGGACATAACAGATAAGGTATTTTTTCCTTTAAAAATGGAAAAAAAACATTTTAATAATAAACGGAGCACTTAGTATCTGAATATGATATATTTTTATATACAATAAGACTTAATAATGAAGGTAGATGCATCATGGAATTACAACCGCTCAGCAAATGTTCTCTGTTGAATGCTTTTGTACTTTATTGGAACAGTTCAACAATAACATTCCCCCTTTTTTATAATCATGTCTAGAATTATTTTCTTAAATAAAGGAAGTACAGAGTGATTACTGAAAAAAAACTAGTCATCAAATTAACTGCTATACAAAGGTGTATTCAAACAATCTACTGTATCCCTTTATTTTTTTTTACTTTTTTGTATTTTATTTTCAACTCTGGATCCACCACAAGAGGAGAGATGCTAATGTGGGTATTATTCACATTAAAGTGTAATAACCATCACTGGAAGTATGTCTTTTAGGAGTTCTGTGACCACACATATGTTGCTTTTTAAAATTTCTTTGAAAAGTAAAGTTCATTATAAATAAATTCGTATTCGATGAATTAACACACCATGTGAGTTGCCACATTTTTTTGCCATCAATTGCTCATATTTCTTCTTTCCTTCTTTACAGCACCACCACGGTTTACAAAAGTCCCTGTTGACCAGATAGGTGTCTCCGGGGGTGTTGTGTCCTTTGTCTGCCAGGCGACAGGTGATCCCAAGCCGAGGGTTAGCTGGAGTAAGAAAGGCAAAAAGGTCAATTCCCAGCGGGTAGAGGTGAGACCATTGGCAGAGACTTTTTCTCTCTCGGGACTGCCTCAGATACCTCACAACACTACACCAATGACTTCTCAATGGAAATATCACTGTTTCACGTTCCTTCTGACCACTTGTTCAAGGCTCAGTCCATATCAGCGTTAGGTCTGGACAGTGATCCCAAACAAGACTTGAACTGCCTACTAATACTTATTTTACATTCCTTTTGATGTCTTTGCGCCACTTAAAAATTTTATGTTTTCAGAAATGCAACAAAAGGTTTTCAGTTTGTAAGGTACAGGTTGTTATTTCACCTTTGAAGAACTTTGCGCAATAACCACACGACTGTTGGGCAGTAATTCTATGCAAGGCCTGGACTGTCACTCTTTTGACTCTGTCCACTGTACACCTGAAGGGTTGATGTCACACTCGCTAAAATGTGTGCGCCGCAATCCAGCTGTTTCTATGCCTTCGTACTTTGGGCACATTTTTTTCCCCATGTCTGTTGCTTAGATTTTTAGAGGCCTCTCGGGTGGAATTATAAGAACTCTTGACTGATGCTCAGTGGCGTCATCAACATCTGCATTGCGAAGAGATCGGTGTACATATGCCGCAGTGTCCTGGGAACCACACGGGTGGGGGTGGGTAAAAATGTAATAAATGCCAACATTATCAGGGGACATAAAATGTTGTGATCTCCTCCTTTGACGCCCGTTAAGCGCAAACAAAGCCAAGAGTGCGATGCAGCTTGCACAAACGCACATTTCTCCCGCCGCTTTTATCATGCAATAAAAATATTGGAAGGGTTTTTGAAGGATTATTTTTTCCCCCAACTGTTTCCAGCCTTAAGACAGATGCTTTGATATCGATCGCGATCCTTTGCTCTGCAGTGTTTTTGCCTAATTAGCCTCTCAGCCCTGAGACACATAGCAATGGAGCAATTTAAATCTTCAAGTTTAGCTTCAACCCTAAGATCTCTGCAGGAAGGCCCTCTTTGCTTCAATGATAACCTGCCTTTGGAAAAAAATAAAACCTTTACTTTCTTCTGACTGGCCATCACACGCTGTCAGTCTTTACAGCTTGAGAAAAAAAAGATATGTTTGAAAATGAGCTGCTTGCATCGAAATCCAAAGAATACTTTAGGATCAAAGATCTTCTGTGTAGAAGGCAGGTATTCAGTGCACTAGTATCATACATACCTTTCGCATTGTCTTGTGTAATACATGTTGTGTCAACTGTAGGTGCCAAAACGAACCACTTAAACAACAACTAGTCAATTATCAAATGGTGGAATAATGGATCCAGTACTGCCATAATTCTGTATTGCTATAATTTTGTTCACAGATTGATAATGGATGGTCACAGTTTTTAAGGTATAATGTCCTTGGATACGGTTAACTAATGCAAAACTGTCATAACACTTTCAGACTGTACTTTTTTATTTAAATTTAACTCGTTGAACAATGACTACATTTTAACCAACAGAACATTGAATTTGATGAGGGTGCTGGCGCAGTGCTTCGAATTCAGCCTCTCCGTGCACCGCGTGACGAGAACATCTACGAATGTGTGGCTGAGAACAGCGAGGGCGAGATCACAGTCAATGCCAAGCTGTCCATCATCCGAGGTGAGTCGTGCAGTATGAAAGAGTGTACCGATTGGAAAATACATAGAATAAATCACAAAGTGGACATCAGTGAGCTCTCGCCGTGTTTTTATGATGATATCTTCCCTTGAGAGGAAGTTATTGTTGTGCATTAGTCCCAAGGTGGATCTTTTGCTGCTCACTTACTGAACACAATTCCAGTTGTGACCACACTTCAAATGGTTACACGTTTGGAGAATATTGTTTCTTGTCGTCAAAACGGTTTTTAGGATTGTGTAGATATGCAAGGTTAATTAAGCATTGTACATTAAATACGCTCACATAACACATTTATAAGTGTTATAGAAAAATAGCCAAACTCACTTAATTCTGAAAGGTCAAGATTATTAGATATATATTTGCAGGAATATCCCAAGACACCATGTACTGTGAGAGAACAAAAACAATATTTCCACTGTGTAGTCTACCTTAAAGCATTATAACAAACAGATTGGTGGAAAGAAGGCTGTTAGTTTTTATTATCAATTCTGAGGTAATAATCCGCCATCCATTCATGAGAGACATTCTGTTCGACTATAAATGGAAGTGTCTGTGAGCAGAAAGATGTTGATAGACGCAAAAATTAGATTATCAGGTACCGGAAATCTCAGGTTTGCATTAGCCTCACATCGGTGTGAGTTTCTTTTTACGTTCTACCATATGTTCTGATAGGAAAATAGCTCACTTTCACACATTTTTTTTACTCAAACACACGCTCACAAACACATGCGCGCGCGTATACACACACGCACACGCACTAACACAATTACAAGCACACGCACACACACACAGAGACACACACACACACGCACACACGCACACGCACACACAAACACACGTCCCACGTCCTATCTGTTCTCTCCCACTGCCATCTGCCATGGGCTGGATGAAGCAGAGCTATAGTTGGCTGACAATGCACATGGTAGGCCCTGCTGGCTGTCAGAGGGATGAGGTGGGATGTGTGTGGGGAGGTTTAAGCCAGGCCTGCCCAAAATGCTAGGAAAAAAACCCACATATTTTTCAAAATGTCATACTGTTCTCAATATAGTGGTCCAAACGCTTCAGCTGTTACCAGGGCAGGGATTGATTTTTATTTTTATTTTTCACACTGCATATTTTTGGGGGAATTTGATGTTTGGTTAAGTCATGTAAAGGTCAGACCGAGAGAAATGATTGTATTTGCTGAACAACTATTACAACATGCTACTTTATTGGACTGATAACATCAAATCATAAATTTGAGTCTGTACTGTGTCCGTGGGAGTAAGCATGGGGCAAATATCTTGCAATCCACAGCAATAGACAAAAAATTGTCGTGAGTGAAATGAAATTGACAGATTCCTCCAGATTATTAAAGGAACATAAAATGAGGACTTGGATGGAGATGAAGGGAGTCGAAAGGAGCAACGGGAAATAGGTGAGGTGAAAAAAACAAAAACATTATTGGCTCTTGGAACAGGGACAACGCTGATTATGGTGCATGGGACAAGCCGCATGAGACACATCGACATTAAAGAGCGCGGCTGAGTTCTGGGCTGTCGAGATGGCTGGTTTGGCCGGGTATTTGTAAGCAGTGAGCTGTGGGCATAAATATAATGTTTGTGTTGTCATAGCAGAGTAAAAAGCATGGTACACAACCCTGCTGGGTTCCCTCGGTGGTATCGTATGAGACACTGAGTAGGTGCAAAATTTGAGTGTAACTTTTTTTTGTAGCAAGAACTTATGTGCCAATTATCATGAATAAATAAATGAATACTATAACTTTGTGCAAAGGTAGCATAATTTCCAGACTTAAAAAGTTGACCTGTTTATAAAATTTAAAAGCATACATGGGCCGCTTATAATATAATTCATGCAGATGGATTAAAAATAACTTTTAATGATCTTAAACACGATAAAAGTTTTTTTTTTTAAACCAAAACATGGCTCGTTATTTAGTAGCCTCACAGAAACACCCTTGATTGCTCTCATTATCTTCCTCTTCCTGCACACTTAACCCCCAAAGCCCTTTTCAACGGCCCCAAAACTCCTCCATCACACTTTCGAATTCAGCCGCTCTTTTATTCTCAGTAACATCATGAGGCAAATTCTGGGATGAACTTGAGTTCAACAGGCAGAGGTGCAGCCTTTTGAAATCTGTTGCGAATCGTGGTTTTTGTGACAATGTTCTATGCTATCAGGAACCACTGGCAAATCTCTGCTATTGTTGCACTTGTTACTCGTTACTCTTTACTCACGCTTTGCATGTGTGCAGTTTCAGTTGAGATTACATCACGTCTTACATTCGGGCGCCCACTGAACTCCACAAATTAAGTGCACAGCAGTGTCATTATTCCTCTGCGGCGTGTTCGATAATATTCATTAGTCGAATTTGACAAGATGTCGAGATGGCTGGTTTGGCCGGGTATTTGTAAGCAGTGAGCTGTGGGCATAAATATAATGTTTGTGTTGTCATAGCAGAGTAAAAAGCATGGTACACAACCCTGCTGGGTTCCCTCGGTGGTATCGTATGAGACACTGAGTAGGTGCAAAATTTGAGTGTAACTTTTTTTTGTAGCAAGAACTTCTGTGCCGCAAGGTGCATATCTTGGCTGTGTGAAGCGTCATCAGTAAAATTTGATCGATAAACCAGGAAACATTAAAAGCCAGAGGGTTGGAAGCATGGGAAAAAAGTAGATCCTGATATCAATGACAATGTGGTGGGTGGTAAAGTTATCATGCTCGTGACATTCTTACAAAAATACAACAAATATCATAACAAATCAACAAAGGTGGTGCAAAAACACCTCTCTCATCGTCTCTCTCTCTCTCTCTCTCTCTCTCTCTCTCTCTCTCTCTCTCTCTCTCTCTCTCTCTCTTTCTTTCTTTCTTTCCCCATGTGTGTGTTTATGGTGTGCTATATGACACTTTAGTTTCAGCGCCTCTTTTGTATTTGTCTGTGTGTGGCAAGGGCGAGTTTAATTATCTTTAACAGTGATGCTGTCTTGGCAACTCCCGAACCTGAGCTGAATAGCCAAGATACTGGCCATCTGGTTGCACACAGTCCTCTGGGAGTTATTGGAAGGAGGGGCGACAAGCGAACAAGGCGTACTCTTGAGAGCTGACCGAACATGATGTTTGAGCTGTGTTTTTGCAACATATTTATTGGTTTGTTATGGGATTTGTTGCGTCTTTTTTCCCATGTTAGAGCGTCAGGAGTGTGATAACGTTACCACTCACCATACTGTCATTTACTGCTGTTTCAACAAATGGGAATTTTCTGTTTTGTTGACTTGTGTTCGACTCTGCTGAAGCCTGTAGCCTTGCGATTACTACTGTATGAATGAATTTTGCCTCTCCAATTTTCTCAAGAAGCAAAACCTGTGATGGAGAGATGCTTTCGTTATATTCATTTTGTCAGTATTGCAAAAGTTGTACAGTATAGCATGCAGGCACTCAAGTGAGGAGTACTTGGTTTTACCACTCCCAAGCAGGTGGAACCAATCAAACTCTCTCGGCCTCTCATCACAATCTCTCTTAAGTCTTTCCAAAGCTGTTCCTCTCTGCATGCCAAGTTCCAAGCCGTTTTTTTATCCACCGCACTGATTCCTAAAATATATTTTCAGCCTCACTCCTCCTCATGCGTGGGGTGATTTCCCATTGGGTGGAGAGGGAACAGGTAAATCTATTTTTGTCAGCATACTGTATACTCATGTTTTGTGTTGTTAGGGTGGTGGTTTTCAGGCTGCCAATTTGGGAAAGGGAATTTGGATTTGTGCTAATAAATAAACTTCAGTTTTGTTCAGACAATAAGACATGATGTAAAGGTGTACATTTTGCCATTGATTTTTATTTCTAAATGGGAGTTGTCAGTATTTTTGATGAAGCAAGTAAGAATGTGCGTGTGATGCAAAGATTGATGTCACTGGTTTGACAACTGACATTTTTAAGCACTACTCGGATTGATTGGCAAAATTCCAGAGAAATTACGATGCTCAGCCAAAATTGTGAGACTGCTTCAGCAACATTATTCTTCCGCACAAAGCATAGAAATCAATTCATTCATTTTGCGTCCAGCATTTTCACAGAAAATGCTGGAGCCTATCCCAGCCGTCTTCGGGCAGGAGACGGGGGACACCCTGAACTGATTGCTAGCCAATCGTAGGGCACACAGAGACAAACAACCAGCCATACTCACACTCACACCTCGGGACAATTTAGAGTATTCAATTAGCCTACATGCATGTTTTTGGAATGTGGGAGGAAACCGGAGTACACGGCGGAAATCCACACAAGCACAGGGAGAACCTCTGAACTTCACACAGCGAGGCCAGAGTGGGGATTGAACTCTGTCTTCACTCCCTCTTCACCCTGAAGTCGAAGTGCTAACCACTCATCTACCGGGCCAGCCTCCATGGAGTCTGTTTTTGTTAATTAATGTGTTTTTTAGGTTAACGATTTCAATGTTTCCACAAAGAACATTAATACAGTTTACTAAATGTGCAAGGATGTTTATTTTCCGGTGTTATTCTTGTTGACTGTTGTCCTCTCATTCCTGTTCTTCAGTTTCAACGTTATCCAAAGGAATTGCCTACAGAACACCGTTGGTATGCACTGATTGAACCTCACCACCAACAAAGCAGTGGATGCTAGGGTCGGCAGTCCAGTCGCAGTGACTTAGCAGACAGGCGCTGTGCACTCCAACTTGTCGCACATGCTGTGTGTCTTGGGAACAATTTTCTAGCCATGCTAGTGATACAATGGAGTAACGTGATATAAATGTTTGGCCTTGGTATATGATTTGGCAGGCGATTCTCCAGTGTGCTATTTTTTCTTCTGTCAGTGACTATATTGTTCTTGTTTTATTTGTATTGTTTTGTTCTGTAGAGTGACATGTTCCGGAGTTTAGTTTTATTCATTTCTCTGTTAGAGAGAGCAAGTGAATGCACGGTAAACTGATAACATTAATTAGGCACATCCTGATATGATCCTGAATGATATCTGCTTGATAAAAATTGTACATTTTTTTCAGTCAGAAATTATAAGAAATATCAACGTTAAGAAACATTCTTACATCAACGTAGAATGCCATCCTGAAAAAAAGACAAAAGGTGCAAAGTGTTGAGACAATGTGGTAGATAGATGAAGTTTGAAAAAAATACAAGCTCCATGGAGTTGGCTGTAAGCCGGATCGAACAAAGAAAGGGTTATGTGTTCTCTAGACTGATGTTACTAAGCCCTCCTTTAGTCGATGCATGATCTTATTGATTCATCTTCCTTTCCAAACAAGAAAACAGTGCACCCATGATTGGATTGGATTGGATTGGATTTGCCTTTATTAGTCTGATGAAGGTCAGTTAATACCATCACTGTTCTACTTCGCCACAGCTTCTCATTTGGACAATACAATACAATACAATACAATACAATACAATACAATACAATACAATACAATATATATTGATTTATACAGCGCTTTAACAACAGCTGAATCTGTAACAAAGGGCTGAACGTGGACAACTATCATATACAGGAAATAAAGCAGTCACAAAGACAGTGGAAATCACCAGGGATATTTGTGAAATGTCTTGTTAACTCCATTTTCTGATCTTCTTTATCCTCACAAAGGTAGCAGGGGCAGTAGTTGAGGGGACACCCTGAACAAGTTGTAAGCCTTATAGATGGAAGGTTGTAGGTTTAGGAGAGAATCAATTCGGAAAATGTTAAATACAGTAAAGTCTCGTTATATCGATATCGGATATATTGATAGTCCCGGTTATATCGATACTATTTCTATGCACGCACGGAGAAAATTACATGCAAACAGGGTCGGATATATCGATAGTCCCGGTTATATCGATATTTTTTCTGACTCCCTTGAATATCGATATAACGAGACTTTACTGTATAAGTGAATGTTGTACATTTTTCAATGTCTCTTCTTCTTACAGTATGTAGTTTAAATGATAGAGATCTGCCTTTTTAGTCAAGTCAATTTGAACTATTTAGGATGGAATATTTCAGTCGAGCAATTTGCAGTTTGGAATAATGCGTGCACAATCTAAATGTAAATTATTAACTTACCCCCAAATATAATAACTAAAAATGGGCTGACTGATTTTGGTTCTGTTTTCTGCAGTAATTTCATTCACTGTATATCACATGATGTGGTTTAAAGTCACAAGCCTGTGAGAATAGTTCATCTCTAAAATCTATTCTCCCAAAATATCAATGCTATCCATGTATTTGACTTCCTGACTCTGGATGTGCTCTGTGAAAATTGATCCGGCTTTGGTCACAGGGATCAGCATAGCCCAGTAGGATCAAAATTTAACTGCAAGGGTTTCAGCCAAGTGTGGGGCAAGCACCTCCAGAAGGTGGCCGAGTGGGACTATCTGGGAGCGCTTTTGAGTATCATTGGAAGATGATAAGATGTTGGTGTCCAGAATGTGAAATCAGGAGTTAACTAAAAAAATAACACAGTCAATAAAAACATACTGCAGGAGTTAAGGCAGGTAAAAAATAACAAATTATTGTTTTTCTTGTTATTAAGAATAAAGTCTTATCTCAAAAATAAAGCCAGTCAGTGACCGTATAATATTCATGCATGTAGTGCCTCCTAATCTTTCACTGTCTCGCAGCCCTATTTTTATGCCCAGCACAAGTCTTGCAGAAAGTGCTGTCTAACTGTGCACGTGGGTGAAATTTTCTGTCGGGCAAAGTTAGAAATGGCCATTGGCGCTGTTGGGGGAGTGAACAGAGCCAAATTGATTACCGGAAGTATAAGGGACTCGCTGAAGTCTGTGCAGAAGATCAGTGCGTTCAATGTACGTTTGTTAAGCTGGGCGAGCTACACAAAGATGGTTTAGTCATGCTAATTGGAACTGGTAACTAATCATTACAGGTCTGTTCAGGTTGATCGACTGCATATTTATGTAAAGGTTTCTTCAGCCGTCATCTGTACTTCTTTGAAGGTGTCGGACATTTCACTTCTTATCCAAGAAACTTTGTCAGCAAACTAAAGTCTTACTGGTAGTTTAGGCCCTATATATATATATATATATATATATATATATATATATATATATATATATAGCTACTGTCCAGACATGGCGGTGCCGGACTCTGCTATGATAGGTCCCTACTCTCAGGTCGGGGGAACAGAGGACTATGCTGCAGCTCCACTGATTATTCCTATTGTTCTGACTAACGACGGCCTGATTGCCCCACTTCCACCGGTATCACCTTATCAGGATTACTAATCTTATTTTGCCTAAGCAGGTTATTGTATGAACGATACACATTGAACCTCATCCCACCATATCGGTTTAATGAAGGATGTAGTTGTTTTATGAAAACCGCTTCTTTTACTCCCCTTTCAAACCATCTATGTTCTTTCGCTAAGCTTTTAACCTCATTGTCGTCAAATGAGTGGTTGCTAGCTTTTAGGTGCATATGTACTGCCAATTGAGGCCTACTAGTATTATCGTATTTTTACAATTTTCATTCTTACAATTTATTGAATAAACTACATTACTGTGTTTTTCATTTGGCAGCCTATCTTTTGGATGCACTAATTTTTGCCTTAACGTGTTACAAAAGTTATGTGCATCATGATCATGGAATGATGAAAACATAACTTCCACAGGCCGATCATGAAAATATAGTCATTTAAAGAGGTATGATCTTCCTTAAGGCTTTCGTATATTTTGTTCCTCCTAAACTAAGCCAGAATAACATAATCTTTTGTTTTTGTTGCCAATGACTAAAAGTTTAGAAAAAGCTGTAGCTACTACTACCGATGTAAGTTTATGGCATTCAAATTCAATGATCCTTGCAATCTATAATCTGTTGTCATGTGTGAATGGAAGCAAAATTTGGAGGCATACAGTGGAAGCAAGACAGGCAGTGGATGAAGTAAATGAGAAGGCACTTTCGATGGACTAAGATAAGTGAAATGGGTCTCTAACTGAAGGTGGCAGACTTCTGTGCTCGCGTCATCAATTTTATATAATTTCTGCTCCCCGGTGACCCTATACATCGAGACGCAGGCAATATAAGGCCCCTCTGGTGGAGGGGCAAAAGGAGAGGGAGGAAGGGAATTATGAGTAGAAAAGGATGGAGAGATTGAGATGGAAGGAATCAGTAAAGATTTTCTGATTGGTTTGTTATTGGCTGGAATGATACATGGATCATTTGGGCGGTTGCAATATTTTGGCGACTCATTTATAAAAGGCTAATCTTGCTCTTTCATTGCCGTATATTACATATACAATGCTCTTTTCCCGAAAGCACAGTTGTCAAAGTCAAGGCCCAAGATCTAAATCTGGATTGCCATAAAATTGTATTTGGCCCAAAAAGGAAATCAAACTTGTGAAATTCCATGATGCTTGCTAAAGTCCGAACCAAAATTTCAAATAGTTTTATGTGAGCCACAATAACAGTAATTATTCTTGACTTCAGATTTGAAAATTAGTTGTTCATTAATTTGTTGTGTGTTCTGTATGCAATATGTGGAGGAGAATTCAAATTCAAATTCAAAAGCGGCCTTGAGAGGAAACCATAACTACAATGTGGCCCACGGCAAAACTCCTGCCCTAAAGTATTAAATGGTATGTTAAATAAAATACAAAAATGCCATGTTGTATATATGTCGTGCTTTTCTAGACATGCTTACTTTCTTTCGGACATTATTGGTTAGTATTGGTTCTGAATTTATTAGTAATGGTTCTGGATTTATCAGTAATGTAATGAAATGGAAAGAAAAAAAATGCTTCAGATGTAGGCCTGTGTTCATCACAGTGTGTTGAAATCTAATCTACATTTTTATCTCACCTGAGTGTAGAATAAGACTTGTGAAAGAAGGGTGGTTTCTCATGATTATCTCATGATATATATATATATATATATATATATATATATATATATATATATATATATATATATATATATATATATATATATATATATATATATATATATATATATATATATATATAGCGGCTGGATAGCTCAGTTGATAATGCATCGGTTTGGCATATGGGAGACGAGGGTTCGAATCCCACTTGTGGCAGAGAAAATGAGCACAATGACATCATCCAGCGTGGGTCCTTGGGCAAGACCCTTCACGCTAATGCCTACCTCATACAATGATGAGAGACAATAAATGGAATGACATGCCGGCTCAGACGTCGCCCGGCCAAACAAGGTCTGCGTCAGGTGCTGGGGAACCAGAGCACCCTGATGAAAAATGGGCTACTGGAACAAAGCGGAGATGGACGAGATGCGATAACATGGCTCTGTTGGAATGCTACTACTCAAGCAACCCTAGTCAGAGGGGTTACATGCGGAGAATGGGGGCTGAATGGTTACTTCGAAACCCACAGTCACGGTTGACCATGAAACAACTAGTAGCTCAGTGTTCCAACATCCACAAACGGCAATTGCTATCACAACTTGATATTGATGAGGTACAACACAAATTCCGAGGTGAAGGGCCCCAGGCTGCCACATCACAGGAAGAGGTTCAACCAGAGATTGGGAGGCAAGCCCCAATGAATAATGAGATTGGGAAGCCAGCCCCAATAAATGAAATGCTGAGCGAGGCAGCAAATGACCTGAGAGATAAGATCATGGCAAGAATGAAAACTGGGCAACGAAGGCACCGATTACAACGGCTATGTGAAGTACCACCTGAAAGTCTCATGGAAACTGTGAATGCAGCACTGAGAACGATCCCGACCGGAACGATCACGGAAACCAATGAGCTGATATACACCTCAGCATCAGTGATCCTAGATGCTTGGCTACAAGAGCAACCATGAGAGCCACGAGATTCATTACCCACCATGGAAAAGACGGTTGGAGGCCAAGATCAAGGCGGCTCGGAAAGATGTGAGTCAATTGAGGGAGACCCAGAGAGGTGTGAATAAAAGGCCAATACCCAAGAGGTACATGCAGATAACCATACCTGAAGCACTCGAAACTGCCAAACAAAGGCTCCAGGCCTTGGCCAGTCGCCTAAAGAGGTACACGAAAGAGAATGAGGCCAGAAGAATAAACAGGCTGTTCGCAACACAACCTGCGAAAGTGTACGCTCAGTGGCAGGGTTCTAACAGCAGAGCAGACCCTCCAAGGCTGGAAACTGAAAGATACTGGAAAGGCATATGGGAGAAGGAGGTCGCACATAACAGCAGTGCACAATGGCTGGTGACTCTGAAAGAGGAGCACAGCAACCTCCCTGAACAGAACCCAGTTACCATCACAGCGGCAGATATACAAGGAAGAGTCTCAGGTATGAAAAACTGGACGGCACCAGGCCCGGATATGGTCCACACCTACTGGCTAAAGAAACTCACAGCTCTCCACGAGCGCCTAGCAGCACAAATGAACCAGCTGCTGATGGATGGATGGCTAACCGAAGGATTCCTCAAAGGGTGCAGTTCCTTCCAACTATCGGCCAATAACCTGTCTCTCCACAACATGGAAGCTCATGTCAGGCATCATTGCGGCTAAGATAAGTGGACACATGGATCAATACATGAGCAAAGCACAGCATTAGTAGAGATACTAGAGGTGCCAAACATCAGCTGCTGGTTGACAGAACAGTCGCTCAAGACTGCAGGTCCCGACATACCAACCTGTGCACAGCCTGGATTGATTACAAGAAAGCATATGACTCGATGCCACATTGATGAGGTACAACACAAATTCCGAGGTGAAGGGCCCCAGGCTGCCACATCACAGGAAGAGGATCAATGAATGCTTGGAGTTGTATAAGGTCAACAGGACCCTGAGAGCCTTCGTTGCAAACTCGATGAGGATGTGGAAAACCACACTTGAAGCCAATGGCAAGCCACTAACGCAAGTGTCCATCAAATGTGGCATATACCAAGGTGATGCACTCTCCCCACTGCTGTTCTGCATAGGACTGAACCAGCCAGATAATCGCCAAGACAGGCTATGGATACCGCCTCAGAAATGGAGCTACGATCAGTCACCTTCTCTACATGGATGATGACATCAAGCTGTATGCTAAGAGCGAAAGGGACATAGACTCCCTGATCCACACAACCAGGATCTACAGCAGTGATATCGGAATGTCATTCGGGCTGGAGAAATGTAGTCGGATGGTGACTAAGAGGGGCAAGGTAGTTCACACTGAAGGGGTCTCACTCCCTGAAGGAACAATAGCAGACATTGAAAACAGCTACAAGTACCTCGGTATACCACAGGCCAATGGCAACCTCGAATTAGCAACAAGGAAAGCGGCTACGACCAAATACCTCCAGCGGGTGAGGCAAGTCCTCAGAAGCCAGCTCAATGGCAAGAACAAGACTCGGGCAATAAACAGCTATGCCCTGCCAGTGATCAGATACCCTGCAGGAATAATAAAGTGGCCAAAGGAAGAGATTCAGACCACGGATGTTAAGACCCGAAAACTCCTCACCATGCACGGAGGGTTCCATCCCAAGTCCAGCACCCTGAGACTGTACACAAGTCGTAAGGAAGGAGGCCGGGGACTAGTGAGTGTGAGAGCCACTGTCCAGGATGAAACATCCAAGCTCCATGAATACATCAAAGAGAAGGCTCCAACGGATGATGTACTCAGAGAATGTCTCAGTCAATGGGGAACAGAGGATGAGGTGCTGGAAGAGGGACAATCATGGGAGGAAAAGCCCCTACACGGGATGTACCACCGAACCATAGCAGAAGTGGCTGATCTCAAGAAGTCCTATCAGTGGCTAGAGAGGGCTGGCCTAAAGGACAGCACAGAGGCACTCATCCTGGCTGCCCAAGAGCAGGCCCTGAACACCAGAGCCATAGAGGCAGGCATATATCACACCAGACAAGACCCAAGGTGTAGGTTGTGCAAAGAGGCACCTGAGACAATCCAACACGTAACTGCAGGGTGTAAGATGCTGGCAGGGAAAGCCTACATGGAGCGCCATAACCAGGTGGCTGGCATAGTCTACCGAAACATCTGTGCGGAGTATGGACTGGAAACCCTAAGGTCAAAATGGAAAACACCTCCCAAGGTGGTGGAGAATGACCGAGCAAAAATCCTGTGGGACTTCCAGATACAGACTGACAAGATGGTAATGGCCAACCAACCAGATATCGTGGTCATAGATAAAGGGGAAAGGAAAGCCGTTGTCGTGGATGTAGCGGTCCCGAGTGATGGGAACATCAGAAAGAAGGAACATGAGAAAATCGAGAAATACCAAGGGCTCAGAGAGGAGCTGGAGAGAGCCTGGAAGGTAAAGGTGACAGTCGTGCCTGTGGTGGTCAGAGCACTTGGGGCAGTGACCCCCAAACTCGACGAGTGGTTGCAACAGATCCCGGGAACAACATCGGATATCTCGGTCCAGAAAAGCGCAGTGCTGGGAACAGCACGGATACTGCGCAGAACCCTCAAGCTTCCTGGCCTCTGGTAGAGGACCCGAGCTGAAATGGGGACAGACACCACCCATGGTGGGTGAGACGAGGATTTTTTTTTTTTTTTTTTATATATGACTAAAAGTTTAGAAAAAGCTGTGGCTACTACTACTGATGTAACCATACATGAACCATCATGATTTCCGACGTTCCGAGTGTTTTTCATAACTCAATTTGTCAATTGTATATATATATATATATATATATATATATATTAGTATATATATATACTCGGAACGTCGGATATATATATATATATATATATATATATATGGTTCATCTCAACATGTATGGCAAAACATCAAAAGGAGATTCATTTCCATAATTGCTGTAGGATTTGAAGAGAGATCGATGAATGAAACTCGGCTTGGAGGTCATTGTTTGGGGAGCATTAAACCTCACGCAATTATGCCACTAATGACACATTTAAAGGTTGCCTTGATGAAAACAACAAGGCATTTGAATATGTAGTGGTTGGAAATGAGCAAAGGACCACTTTTCCATGTAATTGCCCACCTTTAACATGCAATTTGAGGGTGGCGGGCGGTTATAGGTGACAAAAAAAAGGTAAACGAGGATTACAATTTCTCACAATTGATAGTGTTGTATAAACACATCACGTCAAAAGATTAAAACTGCAAGAGTATGTGGATTGAATTTTAATAAGCTAATCACTCAAAAAGAGGACAGAAGATAATTTCCGTCCATACTCAGCATTTGGCAGATTGATTACAAAATGATATAAATGAAGTAAAGCTGGATCATACAATATGAGGTGTCTGCCCACAACTTCCAAAAGAGTAATCCGTCTATAGGATTAATTTGTTTGGACCATATTGATGCATTCCAGTCTGTCTAGCTTTTTGCTGTTGTACTGTATGCTCACGGTCGGCGGTGCCGCCTCTTTGAGACAGGTGACCTTCTGAGGTTTAATGCTCCCCAAACAATGTCCTCCAAGCGACTTTCATTCATCGATCTCTCTTCAAATCCTATAGCAATTATGGAAATGCGTCTCATTTTGATGTTTTGTCATACATGTTGTGATGAACCATCATAATTTCCGACCATTTAAAATTAAAAGACAATAAAACCTCAAACTGATAGGATTTAAAATATTTGTGAGATTTAATCTTAAATGTGTGTTTTTCATAATTCAATTTGTCAATTGTATGTCTTTGAGAAGACATTGGACATAACCATAAATGTAAATGATTTCAACCCAAACTATTTAAAAGTTGCTTTGCAAGTAAATTTCTGTAGTCATTTATGTGAAATATGTCGAGTAAAATTTACAAGCACATTTTAAAGCATTTCAAGCATATTTTAATCGGGCGCCTTTGATTATTAAAATTTACAATGATGAACGACATACATACATTACATTTTGAAAAAGGTGTGTGGAGCTGAATAATCACACCGACTGTGAATGGCACTGACACATGATTCACTCACTCCCGTCTTCCCGAACCACACACTCAAACCACCCAACACTAAACCGGACATGACTTGTTGACGTTTCTCGACAGTGGAGCACTTCCTGTAATGGCTCCAGTCTTGTCTCCTTTCCTCCCCGGAGTGTGCCTGTCTTGGCCCAGTCACCCCAGTTGCTTGACAAGACAGATAAATAGAGCCAGAGAGATCTAAAAAAAAAGAATACAAATAAATGAATGAATAATCCGCCCCATTTTGTGTTTTATTTTTGAAATAGTCAGTGCCTTCTCCAAACAGAATGTGTGAGAAGTATTTGTATTGGATTGGATTGGATTTGCCTTTATTAGTCTCGCAGTGGTGAAATTTACATTTATTTTGTTGTTGCATCACACACATGTAGCAAATAATTCATAAAGTTCCACTCATTTAATCTTGAAATAGTATTCCTCTACTTTTTGCCACTGCCAGACGTCTACATTAAACCTTTCGAAGAAATTTTTAGAACCTTAATGGATTACAACAGTACGATCACGCACACACACATGAAAGGGCATAGCCAGAAATGGTTAAGTATGGTTACCAGGGTAACCCAACACCTCAGCGAGGAGTGGCCAGATTTTGCCATGCATATCTGTTACGTATTTTTTAATGTGGCATCCACCAAGAACTAACAGATCTTTGGAGAAATTGATATTTTGCTGAGCTTTACCAGATCATGACATGTTCTTTGTCGTGGCCTTTGATTTTATGGATCTCATAGTTTACCTCAAGCTTCTGTACGGATTTGCTAGCTATCTGCCAATCAGTGTGATCAATTGTCATAGAACTTAATGTTGTTTTGCATACTACGACCAATGGCCCATTCATTTAAACATTGTCTTAAAAGGATAATGTCAAAAAATGTCTAAATTCTTCATGCGTCCGAATGTGATTTTACGGAGGTTTGTTCCTGCTTGCATTGACATCATATGGGTATCATTTATGATATGTGTAAGATTTGTGAAGATGAGACATGATTAATCATTACTTGAGCCATGAGCAACTGCAGTGTCATTTTCACTTGACAGCAAGTGGCAAAATGGCCTTCCCCTGAGATGGACAAACATTCTTGGATTTTACTGCTTAATTTATATTCCATGTGGAAAAATAATCAGAATGCTGTGATTAGACCATTCTTGTAAACATGTTGGTGTTGATCTTTTCTGTATGATAAAACACTTTAGTGTTTGCATTCATCTGAAATGTACATTTCTACAATCGATGTATGAAATAAAAAAAATAAAAAAAACTAAGGGCAGAATATCAAGGGGTCAAAAAATGCTGAAACAAAATCACATATATACCTCTATCTAAAGGGTGTGTGTGGGGGTGTGTATATGCCATACATTAGCCACTGATAAAATACCTAAATGAATGGGCATTATTTATGTCATACATTTGTCTACCAGCTATGTTGCAGCTTTACGTTATCCTCAGCTTTTTGAAATTTGGATCCTAGAATATACTACACATTTTTCTACCATGGCTTAAGTTTGGAAGCAATGCGATTTGACACCATTCACTTATTTTAAAAGTGCCTACAAGTGCCTATAAGAGATTTGAAAAAAAAAAAAAAAAACAATGATCACTGCACTCATTTATGTTCACCCTTAAAGCCCGCTCTCCTCCCCCAAATATTTTCATAATTTACTATTGATGTTTCGGCTATGATTCAGCATATGATAAAATGTCCGTTTGTTGTGACCTGTAGTGGAAGCAGCCCTTGGCTTCAACACATAATCGTTTCCAATTTGAGCCAGGCCCACTCGATATTATATTCACAATTGGAGGTGTTCTATTTGAAAGCGAGCAAATAATTAATAGGTCTAATGTTTGTATTTTCATTTCAGTCCCGTCCATTTATCAATTTACACATATTTAAATTGTAGTTGTTTTGCTCGCAATTTTAATCCTGTTATCTAAAGCTGCACACAGATCACCAAATCTGAGGGATGCCATTTTGTACACTGTATATATTTTTTAGAACAATAGTTTACCGTGTTACTCTGTGATCACACGGTATAGGGGTATGGTGTTTCGTTTTCGGATCTGTGGATGTATAATAAATAATACCCATATGATGTCAAGAATGTCAATGCAACATATCCCTCTCACAATGAGGCAAAGTATAGAAAGGTGGAGGGACGGCTGTGTAACAACCATAATTCAACTGAGATGGGTATCAAGAGAGGGTGAGCCATGATAGGGACAACGTTTCTATGATTAGATTTCCCCTGTGTTGTTATTCTCTGTATGTCCCTGAGCTCTCTTTGTGCCTCTTTTCCCATGTCATATTTTGTATCTCTCAAAAGCAATTCAACAGGGATACTAAGAGTGTATCCGGGGACTGCAATTCAAAATGCTTTGATCTGTGAGCACAAACACTGTAAAATAAACATTTGTTGCTATCTGCCCATCGCAAAATAACTATCAAGGCAGATTGCTAGAAGCTCCTAAAATTTCACTCTTGCG
Source organism: Hippocampus bargibanti (assembly GCF_051943395.1). Classification (NCBI taxonomy): domain Eukaryota; kingdom Metazoa; phylum Chordata; class Actinopteri; order Syngnathiformes; family Syngnathidae; genus Hippocampus; species Hippocampus bargibanti. The sequence goes on along the minus strand of NC_142740.1, from coordinate 23,247,332 downwards.
TACACTCTCTGTGTCAATCTCTGAGCCATCCGTTTGCAATATTGATGCTCACATCTGCTCAAAGCCTGTCTCCATTCTGCGGCACTGGATAATCAGTTAACCTGATTAAGCCTCTGATGGAATTAAATCATTTCAGTAAGTGAAAATAATAATGTGAGTGATAGGTGCGGGGGACGGTTGTCCTCCCCATAGCATTTACTCCAGTGGCCACAAATCAAGTTTTGCTCCTTCTCCGTCTGATGGTATCATGGATGGCTCAGAGGCATCAACATTAAAGATGGCAATCTTGACACCTGATGAATGCATTTCACATGCATTTAGAGTTTCGATTATACACAGTGTCATGAAAATATAGTTACCCTCTTCTCAATTTAACACCGGGAGCATTTTCTTGTTGAACTTCCAACATTAAAGTGATTCTACAAACTAGGATGGAAAATACTACTACTACTACTACTACTACTACTACTACTACTACTACTACTACTACTACTAGTGCTAGTACTAGTACTACTACTACTACTACTACTACTAATAATAATAATAATAATAATAATAATAATAATAATAATAATAATAATAATAACAAATACATAAATACTTAATGTGCACTGTTACACTGCATGATAAAATTTTAGGAAGTTCACTTTCAATTTTAAATACTTCATTCCAGTCATTTCTCTTTTGGGCAGAGATCACGAGCCACTTCTATTTCACGACATCTTAGTTTCTGTTCCATTAGTGTTGGTGTGTTGTTTGTCTGTTCAATTTTTCGAAACAACCGCAAATGTGTGTTATTTCGCACATAAGAAGCCACTCTGGGCTGCTGCCTGTAACTCGGAAAAAAATGAGCCTGCTATATTGTGAGAATATATGATTTTGGGGCTACCATTTTATTTCTCTCTCTACTCGTGAACCACGGGGAGAGGATTAGTTGGGAAAGTTAAGTGAGTGTAAAGGACAGACCTTTTAAGCAGGCCACATGATAGCATGCTGAATGCAACAGCAGGCATGAATGTGCAGATTATCAGCACTGGCTCAAATATCCAGAGGCTGATTAAAGGCTTAGCACCTGTCACTTGTGTAATGATATTAAATGGTAAATCAAATATATATACAGTTTTAACAGGAAAAATAAAGGCAAGTGAAATTGAAAGCATCTTAGAGCTGTTTCTTGACTGTATCGTGTACTTTTCATATTGGATTCGAAATGTATGACTCCATTGAGGCCTTTTGCAGTTGGGGAAAAGAATGGAAAGTGTTTTATGACCTGTTGCTTGTAATGCGTGCTTGCATTGTATAACCGCAGCATGCGGGCGCCACCGCAACATCCAGTCTAATGATTATTGGCCTCAGTGGTAAATGCTGCTCTTGATAAAACAAACCTCGTCATTGATGGATTATGCACTTCCATTGATTCTATTTGGCCTGGAAAGTGTCATAACAAAAAGTGCCCATCAGAGAAGAAATATAATCACTAAACCGTTATGATTTGAGCGGTCCTTTGGGAATAGGTAAGATAGCATCAATGTATGCTTTTGACTTCTTCTTCCCTTCTCATTCAGGCTTGATAACACTGAAGTAGTTCTCACTTGATGAGTGATCTGTTTAGTTTTGCATCACCGACTTTATTGACAGGGTGTAAGCAGTGTCTGAAACTCATGACAAAAAGTTAGTGGACACCCGGGCAGACAACTCTGAAAAGTTGCCTGCCCGGCCATAAAGTTTCCTGCCCCATTTTTCACAACTTGAAACACAATGAGACAACTAATCACAGAAGAAAATGCAACAAAGTATAAAGTATTTTTTTAAATGAAGGAAGTACTTACCACAAATGCTCCCTTTCTTAATTTATGGTAAATACACCTTACTGAAGACTTTGCTCCAGTTGTTGTTTGTCATCATGGTGCGGTGCAATACAATGCATTGCATTGTCTGCTCAAAGCTATGTGGACTACGTGGAGCAGGCTTCTGATTGGCTGCCGGTGCCGAGTATGCAAATTGCCGGCACCGGCAGCCAATCAGAAGCCTGTTTCGTGCTTCGGACTACACCTTGACTGAAAAGTGTACTTGAAAGTTTTGAAAGGCGCTTAGAAAGAGGAGGCCACGTGGCTTGTAGCGCTTTGCTTGTAGCTTTTGTTTTATTGAATTAAAAAAAACGTTGGATTTGAAAAAAAAAAAAAATTCTTGAAGAAGTTGTTGACCACCCAGGCCGGAACGTTTTGAAAGTTGTACGCCCTACGTAAAAGTTGTACACCCTGGGCCACCGGGCAGACGCTATTTTAAACATTGGTGTACGTTTTGAGAGGAAAGGTGGTAACTGACTTCGTTCCTGGGTCTGTAACAACAAGCATTCAGGCAAAGTGTCACAAAGTCCATCCGGTCATAGCACCTGTTAAATTGGGATAATATAACTCTTGTTTACTGCTGATTTGGGAGACTTAATGTATTTTCACCTTTTCTTGTCCAGAGCTGAAACTAATTACTTCTATCACTTGCTTGATTCTATTCATGCTTGGAACATTTTTACTTGGGTTGTTCCTGACTTCAATTTACAGCTTTCATATCTTGTACATTGGTGACTGAATGCATAGAAAGGCCTCAGAAGCATTCATTATATCAAGGGGTAGACACAGGGAAAATCCCAGACCGGTGCAGTAATCCTTCTCCGAGAGACAGACCTCGCTAGAAGGGAATGAAAATGCCGTACCATGATGGCATGTTTAACATATATCACTGATGACATCCAGAAGAGGGATTTCGTGCGAGCATATTGTACTCTCATGGACTGAAATTTCAGTTGGGAAATGAAGTTTGCAATTGCCTTTCTAAGCTTCAGGGCGACTCAATATAAAAAGATTATACAGCGGTGATCATTAATAATCAATGTAGAGGATACAGTGCGAGAGCATATACCGGTGTAAATGCCTGTATATGTCTTTGAACGTCGCAGTGAAATATTAATTCCGCTGATGGCAGCTTTAGTTGAAGGTTACCAGATCCACTGTATGACTCAGCCTTCTTTTCCCCCAAATGTTTTAATTTATACAATTGTATTCTTTTATATGTTCAACATCCCAGCAAGTGAATTGTTTGATGTTACAGTCAGTTATGGTGATTTTTTGAATTAATTAATAACAAATATTAGACTCCCTCATCCACTTGTGATGAAAGTAATTGAATTTGAAATTACTCAAAATTAAGCAAAATTCACAAAAAGTATAATTTGGAATTGAACAGTTATAATTTTCTCTTAATGGACATATTTGCCTGTTTTGGCACTGCAACACTGGCTGCCTTTACAGCAGCTCCTATATATTTTTTTTAAATTACTTATTCTTTTTCTTTTCCTCTTCAATTCATAACTTTGCTGCTGTGAATTGTGAATTTCCCCAATGTGAGACTCATAAATCTGATGTCATTTCATCTCATCTTGATACCTACTTGGCTCAGCAAGTTGTATTGTTTTTTTTTAAGCGACCAACATTCGGCCCTAAATGGTACTATTACCCACCAATTGTCTCTTTTATACTGTCACTTTTACTTCAAAGCCCTTTAAAGGGCAACCGACGTCACTTTTTTGTTTGCTTTCAGAAAAATGTTTGAAAGCGTCTAAAATACCCAAAACAGGCAGTATGATATTTTTATTCAAATGCAAAACACCAATAAAAATGACTTAAAGTGTCCAAAATCTGCAAAAAAATTGAGCTGCGAATTGGGCATTTTCAGAAAGTCCCGCCCCCAGTTCGTGACGTAACGCCAAGACGCCTTGCATTGCTGGAAAATCCAAACAATGGCTTCAGATTCGGAGAATATGCTTTCTTGTTACACATCCAGTTATGAATATGATTCAAATAGTTCTGAAGAGGAAAGCATACATGTTTGCAATCGATTAAATAATTTATTCCATGCCATTTTGAGCCAACATTGGGCCAATGATGGACCAGCAGAAAAGAGGCACAAAATGGCGATCTCCAGTGGCCACCTCCGCTTCCACAGGCTGATAAATTCCTTATATGGAGCTTGGACTCCCTATTCTGGCGACTTTTGGGTGCAACACGGTTCTCAGACCAAACATGTACAGCAAAATACATTGACGTGATGGAAGGATGCTACAATGCGTCTTTTTTATGGTCACGGGGCGGTCCTTTCGTGACGTCACGTACGGACCCGTCACCAACTCAAAAACAAGACTTCCTCAATATTCAGAGCGAGTCTTAAAACGTAAAATATAGCTATATGCGGTGGAATCTTATTAAAATACGCTCAGTAGAAGTCATTTGAAGCCATTTTACAAATTATGGACACAACTTGTCCAGAGACGTCGGTTGTCCTTTAAGATAATATCATATGAGCATTATAAACCACTACTCCAGAGGAGAGAGAGTGACTATATCGGGAGAAGGATGATGTGCCTTGAGCTGCCAGGCAGGACACAGAGAGGAAGACCAAAGAGGAGGTTTATGGATGTGGTCAAAGAGGACATGAAGGTAGCTGATGTGAGAGAAGAGGATGCACAAAACCGGGATAGATGGAGGACATTGATTCGCTGTGGCGACCCCTGAAGGGAAAAGCCGAAAGGAAAAGAAGAAGATTATAAACCACTACTATTGGTTGAATAGATTTGTCATTGGCTTGCCATGTTTATTATATCTGTGTATTGACAATTGATGTGCAAATGCACATGCTAACTGCAATAGTCGTTCTCTTCCATTTCTATTGTTTGTCTCATTCTGTCTTATGCCATTAATTAGTTGTGTTTTCTATTGCAACAGTTTAGATGACACTATTGATGTGGAAATTATACTTGTCACGTTCCGGCGGCGACAGTGGCAGCTGGCGAGCAGGAACGTGTGGTATAGGCGGTGGATCGTAGAGCAGGACAGAGGCGTGGGTACCGGCAAAGGATTTATTAACATAAAGCGCGGGTCCGAAAATACGCGGACCCGGTAAAAACTCGTGAAACAAACTCAAAATGACAACTGACAATGTTAGTGGGTGAGTGGCGGCAATCCACCCAACCACACTAACCAAGAAAATAAAGTGGCACACGGGGGTGCAAAACAACCTACGACGCGGTGCAAACGACAAACGCGTTCGTGGCTAAAATCATTCCTCGGGCGAAGCAAATAATGTACTGGTAACAAGTCCCACGTACTAGCTTGGCATAAGGCGAAGTATCTTCCGACGCTGGGTGGATGCCAGCGTCGGGTTTAAATGTCCACAGTTAATGAGGAGGGAATTGACAGCAGCTGGCGAGCGGCGGGAACGGAGGCCCCGCCCCGCTGTCAACTGGCTCATGACAGTACCCCCCCCTCAACGGACGCCTCCTGGCGGCCCACCTGGTTTCGACGGGTGAGCCTCGTGGAAGTCTCTCAGGAGCGACGGGTCCAGAATCCAGGTTCGCGGAACCCATTGACGGTCCTCCGGTCCGTAACCCTCCCAGTCGACCAGGTACTGGATGCCCTTTCCCCTGCGGCGTGAATCCAGGATCTCCCGCACTGCGTATGCCGGTCCTCCATCCACCATCCGCGGGGGGGGGGGGGGGTTGGGCAAGAGGGGGGGCCAAGGGGCTGGACTCCACCGGTTTGATGAGAGATACATGGAAAACCGGGTGGATCTTCATGGAGGCGGGCAGCCGAAGTCGGACCGCGACCGGGTTAATGATGGCCTCCACAGTGAAGGGGCCCGCGAAACGCGGACCCAATTTGGGGGTTGTCCCGGCCAGCCGTAGGTCCCTTGTGGATAACCAGACCTTCTGGCCCACCTGGTAGGCTGGCGCGGAACGGCGACGGCGATCCGCGACCCTTTGGTTCCGGACTGCCGTGCGTGATAGGGCTGCCCTGGTCTCCCTCCATACCCGATGGGCCCGCCGAAGATGGTGTTGTATCGACGGGACCTCCACCTCCCCTTCCTGTGTGGGAAAGAGCGGCGGCTGGTAGCCATAAGCCGACATAAACGGTGACCGACCTGTGGCTGAGGAGACCAGGGTGTTGTGGGCATATTCCACCCACGGGAGATGGATGGACCAGGCCGAGGGACGATGAAGGCATACGCAGCGCAGGGCCGCCTCCAGGTCCTGGTTCTTCCGCTCGGTCTGGCCGTTGGACTGTGGGTGGTAACCGGAGGACAGGCTGGCCGACGCCCCCATGGACCTGCAGAAACGCTTCCAGACCCGGGATACGAACTGGGGCCCTCGGTCCGACACGATGTCAGTGGGGATCCCGTGGAGACGGACGACGTGTTTGACCAATAGTGTCGCCGTCTCAATGGCGGACGGTAACTTGGTCAACGGCACGAAGTGTGCCGACTTAGAAAACCGGTCCACTATTGTGAGAATGACCGTCTTACCACGGGATGGGGGGAGGCCGGTGATAAAATCCACTGATATGTGGGACCAAGGGCGCGGGGGAACAGGTAGGGGGCGGAGCAGTCCTGCCGGAGGCTGATGGGAGACCTTGCCACAGGCGCACTCCGGGCAGGCCTTAACAAAGTCCGCCACGTCGTCGCGGAGCCGCGGCCACCAGAATCGCTGGGAGACGAGGTGCTCGGTGCGGCTCACCCCTGGGTGACACGCCACCTTGGATGCGTGCCCCCACTGGAGCACCTCCGAGCGCAGCGACTGGGGAACGAACAGTCTGCCTGTGGGACACTTATCGGGAGTCGGGGTACCTTTTAATGATTCCATGACCCTCCGTTCGACCTCCCACTGGAGCGCCCCCATGATCTGGCGGCCGGGCAGGATGGGTTCCGCAAGGTCTTCCTTGTCTGCTGGCTCGTGGATCCGCGAGAGGGCATCGGGCTTGGTGTTCTTTGTTCCTGGACAGTAGGTTAGGGTGAAGGAGAAGCGTGTTAAGAAGAGCGCCCACCGTGCCTGGCGTGCGTTCAGCCTCTTGGCGGCCCGGATGACCGCCAAGTTCTTATGGTCCGTAAGCACGGTGAACGGCTCCTTCGCCCCTTCGAGCCAGTGCCTCCACTCCTGAAGGGCCAATACGACGGCGAGCAGCTCCCTGTTGCCCACGTCGTAGTTGGCTTCGGCGGAGCTGAGGCGACGGGAGAAGAAGGCGCAGGGGTGGAGCTGCTGGTCGACTGAGGAGCGTTGGGAGAGTACTGCCCCAACGCCTGAGTCCGAGGCGTCTACCTCCACAATGAACGCGCCGTTGGGGTCTGGATGGCGGAGAACTGGGGGGTGAGAGAAAGCCTCTCTCAGCAGCCGGAACGCGGCGTCCGCTTCTCTCGTCCACCTGAACGGGGTCTTAGTGGAGGTGAGTTGGGTGAGAGGGAGGGCTTTCCGGCTGTAGTCCCGGATGAAGCGGCGGTAGAAGTTGGCGAACCCCAGGAAGCGTTGTAACTGCTTGCGAGAGGTGGGTGTGGGCCATTCTACTACCGCTTCGGTCTTGGCTGGGTCAGCCCGGATCTGCCCCCGCTCCACGATGAAGCCCAGGAAGGATAAGGAGGAGGTGTGGAATTCACACTTCTCGGCTTTGACGTATAGTCGATTCTGCAGCAGCCGCTGCAGAACTAGCCGGACGTGCTGGCGATGTGCCTCAAGGGACTCTGAAAAAATTAAAATGTCGTCCAAATACACAAAACAGAAAATATTCAGAAAATCCCTCAAGACATCATTAATAAGGTTCTGGAACACAGCGGGTGCATTGGTGAGACCAAACGGCATCACCAAGTACTCGAAGTGTCCCAGAGGTGTCTTAAATGCGGTCTTCCATTCATCCCCCTCCTTGACCCGAACAAGATGATAAGCGCTCCGGAGGTCCAGTCTAGTGAAGATGGTCGCGGCCTGGAGGGACGCGAAGGCGGAGTCAATCAGTGGGAGCGGGTATTTGTTCTTTATAGTTATTTCGTTGAGTCCCCGATAGTCCACGCACGGACGCAACGATTTATCCTTTTTAGTGATAAAAAAGAACCCCGCTCCCAGAGGTGACCGTGATGGCCGAATGAGCCCGGCCGCGAGCGAAGAGTCAATGTAGTCCCGGAGAGCCTGTTGTTCGGGTTGGGAAACGTTGTACAGACGAGAACTGGGAAACGGAGCGTTGGGCTGAATGTCAATGGCGCAATCATAGGGACGGTGCGGTGGTAACGACAGGGCGCGGTCCTTGCTGAACGCCTGTCGTAAGTCGTGGTAACAGGGCGGCACCCCCTCTAGGCTAATCTCCTCCCTAGGGTAGCTGTGAGATGGTGCCGGCCCACCCGCGGCCGACCGGAGGCAGTGAGCGTAGCAGAGGGGGCTCCACCCCTGAATGGTAGGTCCGTCCCACGAAATGGCCGGATTGTGGGTCCCCAGCCAAGGTAACCCGAGCACGATGGGAACCGAGCGTGAACGCATCACGAAAAACCGCCGGTTTTCCACGTGATTGCCCGAGAGTACGAGTCGAAGCGGCACGGTTTCTTGCGTAACCTCGGCGAGTAACCGACCGTCGAGATCGAGTATGCTCCGACTCGCCCCCAGCTGAACAACCCGACACCCCAACGCCGACACGACGCGCGGGTCTATAAAACAGCCGTCGGCCCCCGAGTCCACTAAGGCCCGAACGGACATTGTCCTGGTGGGACCGTGTATAACGGCATCCAGCTCCAGTCTCCGCGACGTGAACCCCCCCGCGGACCTTAAGGGAACCCGTTGCTTGTGTGGACGGGGTAACTTACAGTCACTGGGGGTCTTTCCGGGAAGCCCCCAACTGGGACAGTCCGGGGCTCGATGACCCAACTTGCCGCAGAGCTGGCATGCCGGGCCGGTGTTGCGTCGCTCCGGCGCCCGCTCAACGGCCCTTTCGACCCCCATCTCCATCGGCTCCACGGCCGCGTGCCCCCCACGCGGAAAGGTCCGGGCACCCCCTCGGGTCCCTGCTGGCGGCTCGAGATTAGCCTGGGCAGCCCGCTCCCGGGCCCTGTCTCGCATCCGGTTGTCCAGCTGCAGCGTGAGGGAGATCAGCTCGCGAAGGCTGGAGCACTCGTCGCGGGTAGCCAGCTCGTCTTTCAACGCCGCGCTGAGCCCGCGCCGAAACATCCCTCGCAGCGCACGGTCGTCGTACCCGCTGGCGGCAGCCAGGACGCGGAAGGCGACGGAATACTCCGCCGCCGATCGGCTACCCTGCTGGCAGATCCACAGCTGGGACTCCGCTGCCTGCCCACTCACCGGGAGATGGAAAACCTGCCGTAACTCGGCGACGAAGTCCGGGAAGGAGGCTCGGAGCTCCGGCCGAGATTCCCAGACGGCCAACGCCCAAGCGGCTGCGGGTCCGGCAAGCAGGCTGGTGACGTAAGCCACTTTGGCCGCGTCCGTGGTGTATACGGAGGGTTGCTGGTCGAAAACTATGGAGCACTGCAGCAGGAATTGCGCGCAGCGCCCGGGCTCCCCTCCGTAACGGGCGGGATGTGGGATGTTGGGTTCGCGGCTCAAAGTTTGGGGAGGGACGGCCCCCGCGACGAAGGCGCCGCTGGCCTCAAGTCTATCTACCCGTTGGGCTAACCGGGTGATGTCGCGGCGGATCTCCGCGATGGCGGGCACCACTTGGCCGAGCTGCTCCGCCTGCTGAGCGAGGACGGAGAAGATTCGGTTACTGTCCGCAGGATCCATGTTGGTCGGAAGATTCTGTCACGTTCCGGCGGCGACAGTGGCAGCTGGCGAGCAGGAACGTGTGGTATAGGCGGTGGATCGTAGAGCAGGACAGAGGCGTGGGTACCGGCAAAGGATTTATTAACATAAAGCGCGGGTCCGAAAATACGCGGACCCGGTAAAAACTCGTGAAACAAACTCAAAATGACAACTGACAATGTTAGTGGGTGAGTGGCGGCAATCCACCCAACCACACTAACCAAGAAAATAAAGTGGCACACGGGGGTGCAAAACAACCTACGACGCGGTGCAAACAACAAACGCGTTCGTGGCTAAAATCATTCCTCGGGCGAAGCAAATAATGTACTGGTAACAAGTCCCACGTACTAGCTTGGCATAAGGCGAAGTATCTTCCGACGCTGGGTGGATGCCAGCGTCGGGTTTAAATGTCCACAGTTAATGAGGAGGGAATTGACAGCAGCTGGCGAGCGGCGGGAACGGAGGCCCCGCCCCGCTGTCAACTGGCTCATGACAATACTTTACCAAGTGAAAGAATTTGAACCAAGTCTTCCTCGGAGTGTGTTGTATAAAAGCAGTGTCAAATTTCATGGGGAGAGCAGAATGAGAACAATCATCTTGACAAGATCATAGACCTTCTTCTACTCTGACGAAGGCGGAAGTAGACGCCCAAACATGTCAGGTATTGGAACACCAACAATACACTGTCTGTAAGATAAGAATCTGTTTAAAATAAGATCATACACCGTGCAAGCTTACATGCCTATTCACAAAACCTTTTTTCTTTGTTTCACCCATTACAAGAGAGGAGAATGGGAGGCTACTTTACTACTCAGGGAGCAGTTCAGGCCATAGATGTCTTGCTCAAGGACAGCACAGCTGTTAGTCTGGGGGTTATTGGTTGGCCCGTGGTCTGAGCCAGATTTGAGCCGAGAGTTACCTCATTTTTTAGCTATGACCTAATTAACTGTCTCGAGTTACGATCGATTTAGTGTTCTTTGGGCGCCGATGCTACCATCATGTCCGCTGTGCCGACATGAGGTCATTGGATCTTTAAATGGTCACTGACCGATGTGCCACTGACCAATTTCTTAGTCAGTCATTCTCTGAGTAGTGTTGTGGCCTTGAGCTTCTGATACATATTGCAGCCCAGGGCACTTCGGCCTACAACTCTCGTCACTATTTTGGCTCCAGTCAGGAGAGAGGTCAGCCGTTTTGACCCACGGGACTAATTGTCCCAGCATGACAGCGGAAGGAGGACAATGACCATGGATAACACTGCACTTTCTCATCCATTAATGGTGAAGTAATTGCTCGATCATGCATGATTATCAGCTGCAGGGGTACCACAAAGATTGTAAAAAAATAATCATGCCTTGTGTTATGGGTCTTGAATGTGATGAGTAACGGAAGTCTGACAACTCACCCATAAACGCAAGTCTGTTATCTTTGGGAATGAGAACAGAAAGATTAAACGCCAGACATTTAAAATGTTTTTAGACCTTTCACAACCCTTGGATTGTCATTCCGTTCACTGTTTTGCAAGTCTTTCATCATGTGTTACATTGTGTCATGATCAGATCTCATATTGATCTTTATGAAAATTTGGCACAGAGTGTAAACTATGGATGCCAAAGGCAATGTTTTCAGCAAAAGTTGACATCCTAAATTATGTAGAAATTTATAAAATTTGACTGTGTGTCTGAATTTATGTTGGATAATTTGCTGAGCAAAAAAAAACCCTACATTTAACAATGTATTTTTGCATAGCAATGATTGAAGTGTTTTATGGTGTATTTATTTATATATATATATATAAAACAAAATACATGAGCTGACCTGGCCTATTTGCATAGCAATGATTGAAGTGTTTTATGGTGTATTTATATATATACAGAGAATGTACTTCCTGAGGCTGCTAAAGAAGCATGGCCTGCCACAGGAGGTGCTGCAACATTTCTACACGGCTGTCATCGAATCCATCCTGTGTTCTTCCATCACCGTTTGGTTCGGGGCCGCCACAAAAATGGACAAAATCCGACTTCAATGGACAGTTAGGACGGCGGAAAAAATCATTGGCACCGCCCTACCCACTCTCGAGGACTTGCACACTGCAAGAATCCAAACTAGGGCGCGGAAAATCCTACTGGACCCTCCGCACCCTGCCCACCACCTTTTCCAGCTACTCCCCTCAGGCAGGCGCTACCGATCCATGCGCACCAAATCCAGCAGACATTTAAACAGCTTCTTCCCCCAAGCCATTAACTCTTTGAACTCTTTCAACAGTAGCCAAAATGGAACTGTATAGTGCCACTTAGCAGTTTTTTTTGACAACGATACTAGTGCAGCGTGTTCTACCGGAAACAAATTCCTTGTGTGTTCTACATACTTGGCAATAAAGATGATTCTGATTCTGATTCTATATGTGACGGGTGTCACAACAGTGACTGTCTTCATCTCCACGATGCTGCCGTCTTAATGAAGACCAGACGCGTGGATGTGTCTTTTTATTTCTTTTATTTCTGCAACACAGTATGGCAGAAGGGATGGGTGAAGTCGCATGGGTTTCGTCTTGTGATTAACCTGAATCTCCTCGAGATTGTTCTGGAAACTATGGGCGGGACATAGTGCCACACTGTGCGCCGTAGCGTCACTTCCTTCATAATTTAATAATCTAAGCGCACAACTCCGTTACATACACCCCCCTTAAATTATGCAGAAGTGAGGCAACATACACACGGAAGACAACAGAAAGACCAACAGGCAAAATAGACAAGGTTATCGGGCAAGGATGTACAAGAGTGCTGTCTAATTATGTCAGTCATCTGACCAACTACGTCAGGTGACTGGAGTAAGGGATCTCTCGCCGGTGTGTCAGGGTCTGTGCGCTCGTCGGAGATGCACTGTACTGGGTCTGGGAAGGAACTCTGTCCCCACTAACATTAGTGGCCTCAGCTCACACCTGCCCATTCCCCTCTGTACAAACGACATCACCCTGCATAGCACTACATAACTGTGACAGACTGGAGAAAGGGGTCTGTTGCTGGTGTATCAGTGGTCTGTGCGCTCGTCGTAGATGCACTGCACTGGGTCTGGGAAGGAACTCTGTCCCCACTAACATAAGTGGCCTCAGCTTGAACCTGCCCATTCCCCTCTGTACAACCTACACCACTCTGGATTGCACTACACAACTGTTACACGGTTGGGAAGCCTCTACCTCTACCAACACACTGATGGGACTGCACAGCGTCTTCATTGTGCAGCATCGCGGTCCCGGTCCGAAGTGGAGAGTCACTTGTGATCCGGGTCACGGCACCAATGTGACGGGTGTCACAACAGTGACTGTCTTCATCTCCACGATGCTGCCGTCTTCATGAAGACCAGACGCGTGGATGTGTCTTTTTATTTCTTTTATTTCTGCAACACAGTAGCAGAAGGGATGGGTGAAGTCGCATGGGTTTCGTCTTGTGATTAACCTGAATCTCCTCGAGATTGTTCTGGAAACTATGGGCGGGACATAGTGCCACACTGTGCGCCGTAGCGTCACTTCCTTCATAATTTAATAATCTAAGCGCACAACTCCGTTACATATATATATATATATATATATATATATATATATATATATATATATATAGACCTATTAATTATTATGTTGTTCCTTTCATGCAAAGTAATCTAGATTTCTTTTGACCCAGACTTGCCACCATGCATGGTACACTTTTTTTTCCACATTGAAGTGAAGTGGCGTACAACTTTATTGTCAAATGTGCTGTATGTGTGACAAATAGTGTATGTGTGACAAATAGCACAATAAAATTTGGTGCAATGGTTTTAGTGTATATCAACAATGCTGATCATGTTCCTTTTCATTACAACAGAGGATCTACTCCCTCCTGGCTTTCCAAATATTGACATGGGCCCTCAATTGAAGGTGGTGGAGCGCACTCGGACAGCAACGATGCTTTGCGCTGCCAGTGGTAACCCTGATCCAGAAATCACCTGGTATAAAGACTTTCTGCCCATTGACCCCAATGCAAGTAATGGGCGAATCAAACAGCTCCGCTCAGGTAAGGAAAGACTGAGATACTGGTGGTGTTTTCTTTATTTCTCATTTTTTATGTAAAGTTGTTTTAACAATACCTTATATTAGTTTCATATGCTTCCAAAACACTTTTGGACTAAAACAGACTGATTATACAATGTACGAGGTGCATTGAAAACATTCTATAATTCTCTTTCTAAGGGTGAAAGAGGTCTAATAATTAACACTACCATAGAAGTTCAGTATGTTGTAATCAGTGAAAGCCATATTCAAGTTGTGCTGCGCAACTCAGTTATGGATATGTTTGTGTCTTGTTTGCATGGATTAAACCCCATTGAGAGGCCCACTAAAGCAAAGTCTAATTATGTAGCTAATTAAGTGCAGACTTTAAAATGCCCCTGGGCAACAAGGGGTAGATATTTTAGGTCGATAATTTGTCACCATTGGAAAAATCCAATGACTCGTATTTGATCCGTTACTGCAAACATACTCTACATTGGTGCGGACGCTAGTGAAGAGGCTCACAACTGAGTTCATTTCCCATTTGTGCCTCTTGTGTTGTATACTCAGAATAATTAATTGGGAATCTCATTATTTATGCCTATCCATGTAAAAATATTCCAACCAAAGTTTTAATTTAGAATAGTATAAACGTTAATTATTGACTTCTACTGGAAATTATTGAAGAAAACTTCAGCTGTAGTTCTTCTAATGGCGTGGGAAGAAGGGAATTCCAAAGTGTGTGCGTCCATTTTTTTGGTCAACAACCTCTCTTTTGATTCACCCCGCCCCACACACCTCCCCGAAGAGTATGTTCTGGATCCACTAATTCTGACATTGATCTATTTAATATTCGCTAAACCAATTGTGTTGACACCTTGAAACATCTCAAAAAATAATCAATAATGAGTTTTTTATTATTTCAAACAGTTCAGCGGTTTTGTGCTCATTCGCTCCAATCAAATCCTTTGAGGTTTTACCAACGATTCCAATATCTTTTACAAGGGAATTATATAATGCTATGCATGTAGCTTTGCTACATCATTTCGTTGACAGTGTTACTAAATTCAGGTGAATATATTGGTTTGGATGGAATAACTGTAATCCTACTCATGGAGACGCAAATATTTCAAATGTATTTCTGCTGTTTGCGGAAAACTCGTCGTTTATCAATGCTGGTTTACTCAAACCTCATTGTCAAAGTTTCTCTCCGTCTTTAAACCACTGCCAGAGATTTTGTCTGTTATTGAATATAACTTCTCTGTTACCATTCTTGTGAATGTCCTTCTGTAGCCTTTTTTATGTTTTGTCTCAGTGGAAGATGTATTATTTTTTTGTCCCTCTGTGTACTTTGTTTATGATTCTGTGTGAAAGTAAAACATGTCACAATGAATGCACATTGCAGAGTATTCAAGATTACAGCAACGCATCTCGAAACCAAAGACAAAAAAATCTTGAATACTTGCCTTAAACAAAACATTAAAAGTCTATTTTCCAACAAGCACCAAAATGTAAACTTCAAAATTATAGTATGAAAAAGGTTATTTTTTCCTGATTGGTCAATCATAACCAAATAAATAAATTCCAGCATTTCCCATGGTGAAACTTGCACTTGAATTCCTAAATGACATTTACGTGTGTTACCCTAAAATCAACTATGTTGTTCTTCCTCTTTTCTCTATTTATTTTCATCTTGCTTTGTCATTTCCAGAAACCTTTGGTAAGTGTTCATCTGAGTCAAGCAAACCCTCTCACTATCCTTCAAGCAGATAGCAGAGTTAAACCTTGTTCAATATGCATGCATTCCATTGCTACCCCTTACCCCTTTTCCTTAGCCTTTTTTCGCTCCCTTTTTGTTGAGTTATTTCCTTTAAAGGACAACCGACATCACTTTTTTTGTTTCCTAACTGACTAAAATACCCAAAACACACAGTATGATATTTTTTGTCAAATGCAAAACACCAATAAAAATGACTTAGTGTCTAAAAATTACTTCAAATTGAACCCGGAAGTTGCCAGTTTTCAGAAGGTCCCCTTGTTCGTGGTGTCACGCCAAGACGTCTTGCCTTGCTCGAGAATCAAAATAATGGCTTCAAATTCGGAGAATATGCTTTCTTGTTACTCATCCACTTATGAATATGATTGAAATAGTTCTGAAGAGGAAAGCATACATGTTTGCAATCGATTAAAAAAGTTATTCCCTGTCATTTTGAGGTATCTGGGGGTGCGGGGGAATGTAGCATCGAAAAGAGGCAGAACATGGTGACAATTTTTGTCAGCGAATATCAAATAGATGCTCGGTGCAACACACAAGGATTCACCATCGCGTTATTTATGTGTTTTCCTTCTAATTTCGCCATCAACACAGATCAACACGAAGTTTCCAGACCAAACAAAGTATTGCAAAATGCATTGAGGTGATGCAAGGTATGTCCTTTCTCGCTAAGGGGCGTTCCTTCAGTGACGTAGGGTGAGGACTTGTCACCAACTCAAAAACAAGACTTCCGGAATATTCAGCGCAATTCTTAAAACATAAAATATAGCTATATGCGGTGGAATCTTTGTAAAATACACTCAGTAGAAGTCATTTGAAGCGATTTGACAAATTATGGACACAACTTATCTGGGGGTGTCGGTTGTCCTTTAAGTAATACCTTAGTACGAAGGGTTTTCAAGACATCTTTCTCCTATCAGGTTCAATACAGTGCATTGGCTGCCAAATGAAAAACAAAGTGATGTAGTTTATTCAATACATTGTAAGACTGACAATTGTAAAGAGCAATACATTGGGGAGACTCAACAAATTCTGAAAAACAGGCTTTATCAACATTGCAGGGATAATACTAGTGGCCCTCAATCGGCAGTACATATGCACCTAAAAGCTAGCAACAACTCATTTGACGACGATGAGGTTAAAATCTTAGCGAAAGAACATAGATGGTTTGAAAGGTGAGTAAAAGAATCAATTTTCATAAAACAGCTAAATCCTTCACTAAACCGATATGGTGGTGTGAGATTCAATTTAGATCGTTCATACAATAGCCTGCTTCGGCAACATAGGATTAGTAATGCTGATGAGGTGATACCGGAGGAAGTAGGGCAATCAGGCCAGTCGTTTGTCAGGACAATAGGAACAATCAGTGGAGCCGCAGGGAGTAGTGCTCTGCTCCCTCAACCTGAGAGCATGGACCTATAATAGCAGTGTCCGGCACCTCCATGTCTGGACAGTAGAGACAATAGGGCCGATACTACCAGTAAGACTTTAGTTCGCTGAAGAAGCATCTTGGATAAGAAGCGAAACGTTCGACACCTTCAAAGAAGTACAGATGACGGCTGAAGAAACCTTTTGATCAATTGAACTACTATCATTCTAAGTTTCTTTATTAATGTTAAAATACAGAAATGCTATGGCTGTTTTACTCTTGCGGATCACATGTTCTAAATATTGTCCTGAGTCAACCCAATGCCTCCTTGTTGCAACCCATCAGTTGTCAGTAAAACAGTTAAACGTGATATTTTTTTATTCTGGAGGGACAAATTTAGTACCCACTTTTGATACTCGAACATTCCACAGTGCAACCTAATTTTCACAACATTATTGCCAAACATAATTACAGTATGTGCAACATTTAAACGCATTATTTTACCCAAATAATTTGTTCGGGAAGGTATTTCATTCACACTTCATTGGACAAGGTCATCAGACAAGAAATTATTTTAGGTTAAAATAAGTAATAGGGTACGGGCCTAAAGTATACTAACAGTATCTAAATTTGACTGCAGTATTAAAAATGTAAAATCCCTGAGCTAATACCTTCCACTTAACCATTTTGAGTTCCAGACTTCCGTGAAGCAGTTTGTATATTAAGAATTATAATTTTATTGGGCATTTCAATCTGTACAATTTATTCTGCTCAGTCATTTTTCTCCTTAGCCTCAAAAGCAGACAGTGAATAACCACCCTCTACTTTTTTTACATGACAGTCTGCACAATAATTGTCAATTCATTGTATATTGGGCTTAATATGTTTACTAGTTTGCTCAAGGCAAACCTTGTAGCCTTTTTGTGTAACCCCTAATGTCAATTTGTTATGGAGAAAATAAGGTATTCTGTGAATGACTCGAGATAGGGGACATGTTGAGAGGCACTAAATGAATTGCCCAAGAACTATTTGGTTGTGGAATACCTCAACTGAAAACATCCCAGAAAATAATAACACAAGCCTCAACTCTAACACATTCAAATGTCCAAAATTGGATTGGTGCCATTTCCAGAAAAGATTGCTCGGTGTTCCAGAGCACGCTGCACTGCCAGGCCAGTGATATTTTTGTGTGGTTCCCCAAAGGACCTCCTCAAGAGTTATGGAGGGGGCTTGACATTTCTTGCAGAGTGCGCTTTGACTGCAAACATAACACTGCCAGCGGCATTATCAGATTCAATTCAATCAAAGTCAGGTGAGAGGCCCCAATATTTTAATGTTCTTTGAATGCAAGCTCACAGACCAACACCTTAAAAGCCTGCTTTCAAATCATGTTTATAATACTCTTTAATCTAAAATGTGGGAGATCATTCATGTTTGCTGCTGTCTTCCTTCATCACAATATCTAGGAGGATGAGTTGGTCAGCCACATGCTTTACAGTCAACTCAAGCCAAAATAGTTGACAAATGAGACAGTCATTCTTTAATGCATGCAGATAAACATTTTAACCAGATTAAAGGTGGATTACAGCCTTGAATTATATGTCTAATGTTTTAAGAGGGCTGTTTACCTAACATCTGGGATGAACAGCGGAGTAAATAGAGCCACAGCTGATAAGTCAGTCGCCAGTTGAGGTATATTTAGGTCATTGTCAATGTAAGCTGATCAAGCTCTCATTGAGTACAGCTCAGAGGGGGGCAGGGGCCATGATCGTTAAATTACATTGCAATGATACAGTTGCATTGTTATTGCGGCACAGCTGTCACACACACACACACACACACTCATGTGTGTGTATGTATATACACAGTGTGTGTGTGTATATATATATATATATATATATATATATATATATATATATATATATATATATATATATATATATATATATATATATATATATATATATATATATATATATATTATTTATTGTTTACTTTTTTTAACTTTTTTTACAATCCTAAGGTCAAAAGTCTGAAAGGATGCCATTGATCAGTATCATATCCAATTATTCCTGTTGCTTTTGTTGATCTTCCTTTAATCTTTGTATCTGTTTATTTGCTCCATCCCTTTTATCATAAGCTTTACATAGGCCTATGCGCGATTGTCATCCCTTCTAAAAATCTGCTTTATTAACCAAAACCCTTGCCCAACCTTTTCCTAACAGTTCCCTTCATCTCACCCAGCCTTTAACAATTAGCACCCTTAACTTCCCAACTAAAAAATATCATATTTGCTGAAGTAAAACAAGTCAACTGCAGCTTCAAATAAAATGCTAACACCATAACAATACAACCTCCTCTTGTGATTCATCTGATGTGGTTTCTAAACTAGTCACCAAAATCATTTTCTGGTTTTTGCCTGGTTATTTCAATGATGTGTGTGTGCGTGTGTGTGTGTGTGCGTGCGTGTGCGTGTGTGTGTATACATCCAGTACATACATGTGTGTATGCAGTGAACCCCTGTTGACCACAAGTTGTAGGTTGCAGACCCATCGGTAAAGATGAAAAGTCATGATTATAGAAATAATTATGAACTGTGAAATGACAAGGATCACTGTTTACCGTATTTACTGCATATATACACATTAACACATCACAAACCAGGCAGAACTTAAACTCAAATTCAATGCTTGGCTCCTACATGCTGGTATCACATACAATTCAAACATAGTGAAGACTCCACTCCTTGTGCTTTCTTCTTGGCGTTGACCAACTACGACTTTAGCATTGTCAAAGAGTACAGTTCTTCGCTCCCAGAGTTGTCCAGCTGAAGCAAATGAAACGACTGGTTCTCCAAAAAAGGTGAAGTTCTTCACAAGAGATATGTTGAAGGGAGAACGATGAAAAATGGTAATACATTAAAAATTAGTATTGCTATCGGCAGATGTAGTTAAATGCAACGCATGACAGAGTGAGGTAGGTTGAGTTAATCTGTGTCCCAAACAATTCAGGGCTTTGCCTGCGAGGCATGCGTTCTACATCAAAGCAACAACTCAGAGCTACATTTTAAAAAGCCCACCAGAGAGTGTGTGTCTATATAAGATGGGTATTTTCTTGTCCCTAATGGAATACTTGGCCTGCAGTCAAGCTTGTAACACAATAGACTTACAATAAACAAAGTATAGGCACACAGTGTAAGAGAAATTAAACAATGGGGAAAGCCAAGAGACAAAATGACCAAGAAGGAGTGGTGAAGCTAGAGGTGAAATGTATCACACTTGAGGTCGTTTACAATTTATGGAATTAAAAAAAAAAACCTCAAGGTGTTTAATTTAGCATGCGGTGGCGAGAAGGTGCAGTCTGAACTAGACTGCATTATCGCCTCAGCGGGTTTTTAATGTAGACACCCAGGATAACATGGAGACACCAATAACTGCTTTGCCGACATCCTATTGAAGGTCATTCAGCTTGGAAAGGGTTTGTGACACTGGAGCAGCCTATCCCGACATAAGGTCATGCTCTTGCGATGGCTTATCATGATGTTTCCAGCCAGTACTAAATAAATGCCAAGTCTTGCCGATGATGCATTGAATTTACGCAATTAGTATGGAACAGCCACCCGAGAAATAAATAAAATACCTCAGTAATAGAATCCCATTGTGATACCAGCAGTGGGAGAGATTATTTTATTTTTGTATTCTGACTAAAAGCCCCACTTCCTTAACACTGATCTAGGGTTATCATCTAGTTCTCGTGATGCACTCCCTATACCACTAACATAACTACCACTAACATTTAACTAAATCTATGTTGTGTCTTCGTTTTTGTGTCTTCTCCAGAGGGTACCCCGATTCGAGGTAAGATGTTTAACCATCACAGTGAAACAATAGAAATATCGCCTAAAATACCTTAATATCATAACGAGAAATAGAACACTCACAAAATAAACCTTATTACTAAATCGGCTCATAATTCTATTGGTGCTCCATAATGAAAAAAAATGCATTAATACAACTGCGTCATCTGTTTTTATTCTGTTGTGATGTCTGTGTTAAACATTTCACCAATGTTCTTTCATGTCTGTCTGTATATCCCATGCATTTTCATTTTTGTAGGAAAAAAAATATTGTGTTTTTTTATGGTTGTTGGACTGGGGATGTTTCAGTGGGGAAATGGGAAGGGAATAGGGGTCCTATTCGGTCAAGTTGATGAATACTGTAAACTGGCAAGCTTTGTGACCCTTCATTCGCACGTTCTCCGCTTTGATATCCTTCTCATCCTTTCAGTCCCTGCTAGAGCCGAGAGACACTCATGTAATGTTAATAAGCAAGTTGCATTACAGAAATTTGCATTCATTCCCCTCTCGTCTTTAACAGAGTTTCTTACAAAGATGAACCTAGAGATGCCCGTGGGGGCTATGCCTGCTGTTTAAAAATGAAGCCGTAGTTACTTTTTTTCTGACATGAGTGAGTGGAAATCAAAGCAGAAAATGGAATGCCAGTGTAAATCTCTATTTTTGTTAGTATCATTTTACATGAACCTATTTTCCACCAGATTTATGCTGTGATGCAATGTGTTTATGCAAACTCAGTTTTTCATCTCCTCAGGTAAGTGTGTTTGTCGTTCATGAAGGGTATTTTACTGCACACTGGATCTGCCTTACTCAGCTGAAGCTGTCAATCAGCGATTATTATCATCATAAAGGCTGGATTTAATCAAGCTCTTGTATCAAGTGGTCATAAGGTTGTAATTGGCTGGTGTATATGTTAACGGTGACCCTGAATCTTTAACATGATACGAACCGTGTCTTGAAAGTCAATCTGAGATTCATTCTGACAATTTTCCATTAATTTCTTATTTAACCAAGAGTAGCCCAGCTAAGTCTGCAATAGCTTTGAAGAGGTCGTTTATCACATTGTGGCGAGATACTGTGTTAATGTATGTACATAGGCACAGTTACATGTATAGTAGGCAGTGTGTTTTGCGTTTTGAGAAAGAAAACCACATGGAAAATGTCTTGAAAGGCAAGTGAATTAAGAAAAAAAAACAATTGAGCTTCAGACAAAGTAGCACTGGTATAGGATAACACCAAAGCGAAAGTTGAAAACCTGGAACAGTTGCACTCCCTACCTGTGTCATCACCGATTACATGAGTGTCACGAGATATGCACAGACAACAGTGGCATCACACATTGTCCTCACACTGGTTTGGCGACACTGCAGTGACCTTATGGTGGTGGCAGAGCGTAACTGGTGCCAAAAATTGAATAAATACCGACGGTAGCAGGACCTGCTGGTCCTACTGCTCATGAGTTTCTTTTCCACCGTGTTATTAAAAAATGGAAAGGAATGTGAGAAATAAATAAATAAATATAATTTTACTTCAGGTAGCTGTGTGCTTCATCGATGCTAATATCTGCACCAGTATATTATATTTAAAGGACAACCGACGTCTCCGGACAAGTTGTGTCCATAATTTGTAAAATGGCTTCAAATGACTTCTACTGAGCGTATTTTAATACGATTCCACCGCATCTAGCTATATTTTACGTTTTAAGACTCGCTCTGAATATTCAGGAAGTCTTGTTTTTGAGTTGGTGACGAGTCTGTACGTGACGTCATGAAAGGACCGCCCCCTGACCATAAAAAAGACGCATTGTAGCGTCCTTCCATCACGTCATTGTATTTTGCTGTACATGTTTGGCCTGAGAACTGTGGTTGCACCCAAAAGCCGCCAGAAGAGGGGGTCCAAGCTCCATATAAGGTATTTATCAACCTGTGGAAGCGGAGGTGGCCACTGGAGGTCGCCATTTTGTGCCATTTTTTTCTGGGTGAGATTTTCCCCCAATGTTGCCTCAAACTGGCACATATAATTCTTTAATAGATTGCAAACATGTATGCTTTCTTCTTCAGAACTATTTGAATCATATTCATAACTGGATGTGTAACACGAAAGCATATTCTCCGAATCTGAAGCCATTGTTTTGATTCTCCAGCAATGCAAGACGTCTTGGCGTGACGTCATGAACTGGGGGCGGGACTTTCTGAAAATGCCCATTTCGCAGCTCAATTTTTTGCAGATTTTGGACACTTTAAGTCATTTTTATTGGTGTTTTGCATTTAAATAAAAATATCATACTGCGTGTTTTGGGTATTTTAGATGCTATAAAACGTTTTTCTGATGTCAGTTAAAAAACAAAAAAGTGACGTTGGTTGCCCTTGAAGGAATGTGAATTCAATGGAGCAGTTGAGATAGATTCCAAGCTAATGTCGTGACTCAAAATAGGATTAGCGTATCCACTCTTAAAAATATTTTCTGCTGTATGTATTCTGCTTTATAGTGTCGGATATAACCCTCATGTGTCCATCTTTGACACAAAACCGTTGTATGTGCAAGGTATGATTTTATGTCCATTCGATAATAGTTGGTTTTCAATCAAATGTGTTGCAATGCAGTGAAGTGGCATTTGCGTGAGAAAGTTAGGGGGAAATGTAGGGAATGGGATGCTTCTGGCAAGCCTGACTAGCCTCAGAGCAGGAATTAGGGACTGAGACTGGGCCAGTTATTCTGTTGATTGCCTACAGAAATCAATCAAGATTTGCTGGAGCAAACTAATTGAATTACACAAGTGGGTCTGGCAAAGGGGTGTACAATTGGCAAAGCTGCTGCAAAATAATAACAGGCTGGGCGGACTACAACTTGGAGCACTTTACTCAATTAATCACTCATGCTTCAACCCATTCAAAGTCTCTCTTCTGAGGAAAGAAATTTAATCTGTGATGTATGTTGCCCGTGTAGCACATTTGACAATAAAGTGGACATGGATATGACGTGAACATAAACATCTTTTTGACCCTATATTTCTTCTCTTGTCTCACTGTTCTACTTTTGGTCCACAATCTTTACATTGTTTGTTATTTCTGAAGCATTTTATTGAGACTCTGACTCACATAAAAGAAGTGATCCCAAACCATTGATCTGCAATATGTCACACATATGTCACATGACATATGTCATATGTCAGCAATATGTTACTGAGTTGCATATTAATTTGTGAGGGGGGCACAGATCATAAGTGCTGACATTGAATATTGCGCTCTTGTTCAAACCTGTCATTGCACATTTGTCCATAACCTTATGACTTGTTTCACTACTACAGTATTTTGAAGTTGAATCAATCTCATGGCTACAATTCTACAATCAAGTTAAAAACACTTATTCTTACCATTTGGTGGAAAATAGCAAAACATTGTGTCAAATGGTATGTGTTGGCAGCAAGCCTTTCAACACTTGGTTCTCAGAATGATCAGCTGTATTTTACTCAACTCTTTTGCTCGAGTGGTGCTCAACGGCCAGATAATGCTTCTTTGTTGGGCAGTTTCGCTGTCACTGCATGGGAATTATCTCAGACCTCAGTGGCCATTTTTCTCTTTGGAACAAAAATGACGATGTGCGCATGCTGCTTGATAAATATGGACAGCGGAGGTTACCGAGTGATCCACAGAGCTGGAATTGTGCTCATATGTTTTTGGGCACTTATACATTTTCAAATCTGTGTTGGATAGGGTGGAAAATAAAGCCAACATTGGACTGATTTTGAGCTGCCGGATATGTCGCAATCAAACGTAGAATCTTACAGGCGATTTTGAGTTTTCTTGACACATCACAGGCGTGTTGTGTGACATACTCTACAATTGGCTGGGAGGCGTCTGGCATTTTAGAATGTATGATCGCCTTGACACATGGTGTGACATGTCCTTCAATTAGTT
Source organism: Hippocampus bargibanti (assembly GCF_051943395.1). Taxonomy (NCBI): domain Eukaryota; kingdom Metazoa; phylum Chordata; class Actinopteri; order Syngnathiformes; family Syngnathidae; genus Hippocampus; species Hippocampus bargibanti. The sequence continues at coordinate 23,222,785 of NC_142740.1, read as the reverse complement.
CACCAGCATTGACCAATAGAAAGAAAGTTCTGATGAGACTGGATGTGGCATACAAACGGGATGTGCATGCAAACAATCATGAGGTGTACAATATATAAAAAGTGATTTGAAAACAAAAGAAGACATATTGGTAACTACACATAATATTTGAACTTGTAGTGTGACATATTGCCCAGTCCAAGACACAAAACGGTATTTATTTGGTTGTCTGATAGCATCACCATCTCGGGAGACAAAATGTGCGTAATTTGACAAGGCCGTTAGACAGGACAAAAAATCACATGACAGGGCATGAGATGAGGAGAGAGACAGGTTCCATACTAAGAGTGTTTTAAATAAATGATTGTGTGTCAAAGTAAGTCAAGATTTAGAAATGTTTCAAGGAAAATTATTCTAATTTCTGCAGTTAGGTCACTCCACAATAATGAGATTCAGAAGAGAGAATACTATCAAACCTGCTTACTTCTTTTTAGCCATAGGAGTGACCTCAACTGAACCACAATATGAGCGGAAGGCACAAGATGGCACATAAGGCACAAAAAAAATCAAAGTCCTGAAGCTATGTAATATTTTATCAGTGTTGTGCGCTGAAGCTTTGATACCGATCCAAGTTTCAAGGTGATCTGGCAGTATATTATGATAGTTGCAATGAACTGCAGTACTGAGATCAAGTACCAATATTATTCATGAGATGTGACTGTCCATTAGTACTAAAAGCTCCTTTGCCACTTTTGTGATGGCTGTTTTAAGACAGTGATCCACCTTGAATTCTAAAAAGAAGGGTTCACATGGATTACCAGAGGCTATGTGATCAAGATGCAAATGTAGCCTGACTTTACTCTATCCTGATGTGTCTGATGAAAGAAACACCCCCAACTTAGTAACCAAGCTGCTAAACATACTTTATGTTGGAGTATTGCCCAAACTGAGATGTTCCCAAAATTATGTATTTTTTTAATTGTGCAATTCAATGGAAACATAGAAGAGACAATTAACTGTATTACCTGACAACAAACTTTATTGACAACTGGTAGGTACTGGTGGTTGCAATAGCATGGGGTCCCCGCATGTGGTCCACCAAAGCAAATCATAGTCTAGAGTCTAGAGTCTAGACTCTAGACTCTAGAATTTTGGCACAAAAGATACAATTCCAACCTTACCTACAAATTATGACTCTTTCAACATGGGCCATATTTTCAAACAATACATCTACATTGGGATCCTCTGGAGTTTTCCCTGTAGAGTTTACTTTGGTCAGTGAGAAGAAGAGTTGTGACATGAAAAGCGTGTCTGCTTCACCGTGACAACATGCCTGCTTATGTTTATATCTGAAAACCAACAGTTTCTGGCTAAGTTACACATCTCTGGGCTGCAGCAACTTCTCAAACCCGCCCAACTTATCATTGTGCAACATTTATTTGATGTTTATTTTATTTTGGGGGATATTTTGCAAGCCCAAATGGGTTATCCATAGGACAAGACATCACAATGGCTGTGATGACACTGCTGCAGTGGATCCCGGGGCAATCCTTCTAGCAGTGCAGTTAGGCAAGGTAGACAAGGTTTGGAAAAAAGTGCATTAGCCTCTGTGGGGATTACTTCAAAGGGGAATAATTGTAGTTCATGGTTTGGATTTGAATTAGATCTATTGTGACACCAGTATTGAAACTTTTCTGACACACTTCAGAGGATTCCCTGTAGAAGCACAGAAATGAACCACAAGCTTCCGATGCTACTGGTCTTTCTTGTCAGTGCTCATGCTGTGAAAATATTTTAATGTGTCTGTGTGGATATATTTCTTCAATTATTTCAGACCTTTTTCTCCACCACTCTGCCAAACCCCTGACTGAGCAAAGCATGTGCTAAAAAATACAATAAAATGAAATCGATAATGAGCTATAGTATAGCAAAATGGTGAAAAACATACACGTCACAACTGGCCAATGCAGAGCAGAATGCAACCCCAGAAGCAAATAGTACATGGAAACATTTTACAGTCACAGACAAGCATATATACTATAATAAATAAAACACAATTACAAATAGAATACAATAAATACAATACAATTGATGACATTAACCGTTCTTCTGTAAGGATTTAACAGTATTTCAAATACCACATTGGTTCATATATTTTATATATGAACATGTATGTCCACAGAATACAGGTTAAGCAAAGGTATTTTCTTTTTTTTTCTTTTTTAATCACTTTATCTCAATTTTGACATTCCGGTTGAACAGATTTGACACAAACTTTTCACTTTTTTTGGGGGGGGCTGTTATTTATTTATTTATTTATTTATTTATTTATTGTTACAGTAAATGCAAGATCTTTGTACATAGAGGAAATGTAGGATTTGGTTGCATCACTAGTGATCACCAGCTAGCTCGTGTATATCAACTCCTGAGTCTGACAGAGAGGAATGGATTATACATAGACTAATGTTATCGCTCTGCTGCTCCCTGTTTTTACTGTATCTGCTCATTCTGTTCTCTATCACTCTCTGCCCAGCCTTTAAAATGTTAGTTCTTACTATATTTTGTTTTATTTTCTTACAAATAAATGTTTTTGTCTTTTAATTGTTACTGTGGTTTTGAATTGAATCTAATCTAAACAAATGCAATCAAAAATTGCATTTCAGAACATGAAAAGTAAATAGTAAAAACACATTTTGAGAACATTTGAATGTTCATTTTTTAGCTTTTTTTTCCCAGCACAACCGTCTCCATGTGTTCCAAAATGTTCCTGACTTGTAAGTGATCATCATCACTCCAATTCTGGCCTCCCTTGTAAATTTCAGATTTTATTTTCAGACACTTATTTACTATTATACAAATCAAATAACCCAAATGATGTTGCCAAACTTTAACTTCCTATGCACCTGCCTGTCCTATATGAATACGGTAAATTTTAGTTGATGGGCTCATTTGAATCGAACCCTGGTCTAATGCATCAAAGAACCAAAAGTTCCACGTGGAAACCTTTTGGTTTCTTCAACCATGGATGTCTAAGTATTGATGAAAACAAACAAACAAATAAATACGGATTTTCTTTTTTTAAATCAGTAACTAACTCATAATTGGGAATTTGGTATACAAACAAGGTCGGTGGGCGTCTTTAAAAATGTGCAACCTGGTGTTGATCTGCATTAACATGACTCTGGGTAGAGGTCAGCACTGAGTGTTATTCTAGTTTTGATTATAAAAGAGATGGAGAGGAGCACTTTGGATACAGTATACAGTATTGCAAAGTATTCTGGGTAGTGTCTGATACATTGAAGCTTCTAGAATCAACACTAATGAGGTGCGTTGCAGCATTTGTCAGGGAAGCCTGGGCTGCAATCTGTTTGCTGAACCAGCCAGAAACACTAATGATATCATCAAGACATACCGTCAACTGTGCTCCAATGCAGAATGATGTGAAATGCATTTTTGTAACCTCCCTCTCAGAGCGCTCCCTCTTTGGTTGTTTCTACATATTTGGTGGGTGGGGTTCATTTGTGCATTGTGGAAGGATAGAACCTTTAATAAGATAAGCGATAACTGGATTGTTATCAAACAATCCCCCTACAGATGTCACACTATTTAAATTGTAGGAATTTATAGGGACATTAAAATAAATCACCTATGGGTTACATGTTAACAAAAATTTAACTTGTTGTTGTACGTATAGTAACATAATACTGTAACATGTGCACACACACACACACACACACACACACACACACACACACACACACACACACACACACACACACACACACACACACACACACACACACACACACACACACACACACACACACACACACAAACACACACACACGGTTATTTTGGACATATATGATGTTCTGCAAATAATTTAGTTGAATAACTTTGAGTTTCCATCACAACCTCTAAAACTTTACTTTGTAACTTTTTTTACATTTGCAATGTTCCTTCTTCCTTTTACTTTTACCCCATCCAAATGCTACCAACAAGTTTGGCGTGACCGATTCAGCCTGCTAATGTATGTATTAAATTGTTTGCCTGTTTAATCTCAGTGTAACGGATCCCGGAAGGCTACGCGATTTGTCATACTGAACTGCATTAAGATTGCAGAGAGTAGAACGTTCCGATGAAATAGTCCAGTGCATTGCGAGATACCCCTGTTTTGGGAATTTTCTGACTTCTTTGTGCAAAAACAAAAAAACTCAACTAATCAAGATACTCCCTCCTTTTTCTCTTTTTCTGTCTGTCTCTTCCTTTCATTCTTCTTGTTTTTGCTGCATATTGTTGTTTCCAGGTGCTTTGCAGATTGAGAACAGCGAGGAGACAGACCAAGGAAAGTACGAGTGTGTGGCCTCTAATTTGGAAGGCGTTCGCTACTCGTCCCCAGCTAACCTTTATGTGCGAGGTAGGGAGAACACAAGTGTTGAACCCCCCCCCCCCCCCCCCCCCCCCCCCCCCAAAAAAAAAAAAAAAAAAGTGAAATGTCTGCACAGTCCTTTCTTTTTTGTTGAGCTTTACGAATAGTAATTACTTCCCTTCTAGCCATAGCCCTGTTTTATCCAACTCGTATAAATATTTTAGCACTGATAACATTGCCTACCCATTGTGTAAATGAATGTGCACGATAAAAGCCATTTGCAAAGTATATAGTCATTTGACCAACTGATGTTCTTCTATGTTATGATGTAACACTTCATTTTGTGTCTTCCAACGCCATGCCCAACTCGCTTGGAAGGAAATGCGTAGCACAAGAATCCGTATGTCTTTGCTTAATCGGTTGACAGACACTTCTTAACTGTAATTGTGCACCCAAACAAATGTTTGCCATTCTTTCAACATGTGGAAGTTGCTTAGTTATTTTTAAATTTCAGGTACTGGAGCAAAACGGTAAGTCTAGATTTTGATTGCGTGAAAGAGGGATTAGTCACTAGCAATCAAAATCTAAAAAAAAAGTCAGAATTGTCCATTAACGCAGTGAGTAGCATTGCTATGTAACATGTTGTCCTCTGGAGCATAATTCCATACAATTCCTTCATTCTGCTATATTCTATAATTGTATTTCTTTCTATTGTTTTCCTTTTTACATAGCCGCACACCCATTAGTCTTTTTGGTCAGCAAAGCTATGGAATAGAATCATTTGACCACTGATGCAAAAAGACAATGACTCCCTGTTTAGTGAGGTTTAATAAAATGAAGCAGATGCACTTTCACCATGTATAATTTATATGACACATTAAATAAAGATGCCATCGGTGTCTACTCAGTTCGTTCCTTTTGCTGTGTACCAAATAACTTTGTTCCCAATAAATAATTCACTAGTCTGACATTATAAATTGGGTCAGGGCTTTTTTTGTACTTACTGTTGCCATTGTCTCACCACAATCGGCAAAAATATGGTTAAATTAGAAAGCCGGCATTCAAAATATAACACTACAACGTTCACCATATATCATGCAATTAAAGACAAATTGCCATCAAGAGTCATTAATATTGCATACTAAGAATGGGAACACTTGGTGCAGCTTTGTGATTTCTGAGAACATATGTTGATTGGGCGACAACAACAACAAAAGCTTTCATTCAACTCATGCCGCTTCCACAAACGCTGGCATCAGTGCGCCTTCAGTCAAACGGAGTTCACAAGGGTCATAGTTATTCAGGTTCCCTCACTCTACTACATGTAATTCACTTGAATGGTGTCAACCTTTTGTCTGTTTTCAGTTCAATTTTGTCAAACAATTCCGATATGTGATGTTTACAATGTTTTCGTTCACAAATTGCACCTGAGATTAGCAGCTGTAGTTGAGATACAAATGGAAGCAGAAAATATCAGTCCCAAAATTCTTCCCCTGACACAATTATGTATTTTGATCTGTGCGACACAAGCCCATTGTCACGTTGCAATTGCCTCTGAGTAAACATACAGTCTCAAACTGCAGCTTCTAACTTTGGCCCAAGTGTGTCTATTTTATTTTCAATCGTTCATTAGTTTTTCCTTACTTTATATTCATTTAACTTCCTTCGCTAACAAAAGCAATAATTAGCCATCAGCGGAAGTTCTTTTTGTGGTCATGAGGAGATTTTTAATCTTGAAATTATGATACACGTAATCTTACTCCAGGAGTGGCTCACCATTTATTTTATTTTATTATTTACCTTAGCGACAACAATGAATGGTCTTGATTGTTTGGTCTATTTCTTAAACATGGTATTTAATCTAGGGGTGGGCAGGCAAGTGTTCTTTCAAAATTGGTGTCTCCGGTAGTAGGGACAGTATGGGGGAAAAAAATAACCGAGATGCAAGCAAAGGGAAATGTAGCTGCAGCTAAACACCTTGAGGTGGCTTTTTTTACTCTCTCTGTGTTTCCCCTATTTTTCTCTTCTCCTCATGTCATTGTGTTCTGCATCAACCCCTTTACATCCCTCAGAGCTTCGAGAAGGTTGGTGTGTTTTTTTTCTTTTTTACTTTAGTCAACCCACAATTGAGGGGGAAAAACATCTAAATGTTGAAAAAACTGTAGTTAAATTTGCCTGTTAAATTGCTCAATTCACTTAAAATTAAATAAAAGATAAATCAGTCAAATCAAAATGCTAAAGTGATTTGATAAAGCCTTTTATTCTACAAAGTATATTTCCAAGGAAGAAATGCTGAAATAAAACCTGATGAGTTCGGGTTTTTTACCTTTACGTTTGCATTGTGGCGCCTTTTCTCCTTTTGCATCCTCTGGTATTGCTTCTGCACAGAAAAGCCTTGCTCGCATGCGTTGTCATGGAAACCCAGCACATGAAAATAACAGAACATGTTGCATGATGGAAGAATGTAACTGCGCTTGCATGCCTGTCCAGAATCCCCTTGGCCGTATTGGTATTTTTTATGCTTTCTCTGTGTTGTCTTCCATTTTATCCTTTCCTTTGTTTTTTTTTCTCCATCAGTAAATTCCTTAAACATTCTTTTTGGCTTTCTCTTGGATTTCGTATTGATTTATGTTGTTTATGGTGTGTTATTTCTGTTTTCCTGTTTTCCTTTTTTGTTTAGTTTTTTCATTAGGATTCCATTTTGTTACTTTCTCTTTAAAGAAAATACCAATTACTGTTTTAATTCTTTGTATTTTCACAGATGTGAGTTTCCTTTTCCAAATGATGCTACTGTGCTTCTTGAATCATTGAAATGCATGCAAAATGCGGCATGAAAGTGAATAGACAGCCGGCGTTTCTGCTATCTCATTTAAAATTATCTTTGACTGGAAAAAAAAATCAAATAATCATAACTGTGGCTTGGCTGGGCATTATGATTTTTGCAATTGAGGCTATCCTGTGGTTCGATAGTGGTAAAATGTTTACATCACTTTCAAATGCAATATGTTTTATTCTTCCACAATGAATTGTAATTTATTTAATGAATTGTATTTTGTTTATTTTTATGAAAATGATAACACTGATAATAACACATGAGTTATAGCATGAATAGGAATAGAGAAACTATAAACATCCTCCAATTTTGTTGGTTCGATATCACAAATGTGTGATGGATATTTTTATTCGAAAACATTGATTTTGACTCATGTGATTGTTGCACTTGTGCAGTTCATTCACAAAACACACACAACAAAAGAAAAAACAGATTGAGGAATAATTTAATTTACAACAGATTATTTTCTTACAGACAGTGGCTTTTTGTAGGTGTTCAATTACCTTACATGTACCTTACAAATATTACGCGAAATATTTAGGAATATTTAGGAATACGAGCGGGTGGTAAATTGTATCCTCACAAATTACATGCAAAGCCTTTTTATTAAATTAAGCCCAAAGCCTTTTATGATTGTTCGAATTAAGAACTGTCGCTTGATGTGACCTCGCTCCCAAATCTAGCTGCTATTATGAGTTTCAATTTGACGACTTCTTGCCACCAATTAGCCGCAAATATTCATTTGCTTGGAAACAGTTATGTTATAACTGCCATCGCAAGGTCTGGCAAAATCCTACTCCTAATCCGAAAGAAAAAATAAAACTCGTGGCATGTCGTCACTATGAGTTTTAAATCAAAATGATCACACAGATGCAGAAAGACTGTGCGATTTGGTACGCATGTGCATGTCTGCCTTTTCATATCGGGTTGGGTGTCGATTTGCTCGCATGTTTTGCTATGTATCCTTGTGTGATGTTGGGAAAGAAAGCTAGATTACACCTTATGTTCTGAATTGCTAAATTAAATTGAAAGCCAGGCTTTTCGATTGGACGTTTGTCCCAACCCTCACAGACTCATGTTTTATTCTAAAATATATATGAATACTGTCCCAAAGCGAATGACAACTGACAGGGTTTCCTTGATTTAAAAAAAGTTGATGAGCCTGAAAATCTCCTAACATTGGATGCCAATGTAATGATTGTTGTCATAATTCATTTTGTCAAAATGTCCCTGTTAATGAGGTGCCCAAAACCCTCTTTCGCATCAGCACAGCCAAGGTATTGGTACAGCCCTACCCCCGCAGCGACTTTTTAAATGTTGTAGACTTGAACCAGAAAGTGTAACAAAAGTATCTCCATATGATGCCTGTATCCTCGTGCAGCAAAAGGGTGTAATCTCAGCTTCAAGGTGACACTAAAGGCTGCTCATTATTTTGGCTTCCCCATTCATTTCAGGGCAGTAAAATCTGCTCTACCAAAGTGGCCAATAATGTCCACCTGTTTTTTATTTTTTTATTTATTTTTATTTTTTTTTATTTTTGTGTGGGGGTCTCACAAATTCCTCTACAACACCACCCACTTTTAAACTTAGTGGAGTACTCTTGCGTTCTCTCTCAACTGATTTTCACCTCGTTCACTGTAAATCTTCTTGTCTTTCTCTCCACATTGGGGCTTGAAACAAGATAACGTATCAAAATAGAACAATATATTTGTTTTATTTTTTTCTCAATTCCAAATGGCCCGGCTGGGCTCATGGGCTCTGTGAATGAGAAGCCTGTCCAGGCCAATGGGATTGTTTTTTATTTTTCTTCTCATACCCTATTTTGCACCAGTTTGTATAGCTGTCAGAATTCACATGGTTTGGCGAACTGAATTTAGTTCTATTTCGCAAAGGAAAATGTTGCTTTTATCATGGTGGATGATTTCTCCACAGTTGAGCTACAGAATGTTCAGATATCAAGAGTGGAGAGGCAGCCTCATTCGCTCCCATTTGACTGACCTGAGCCAATGAGAGAGAAGCGCATGATCAGGCACTTTATGATCCCTGAAACTCGCCTGTCCGCAGAAAACGGACCACTTGTCCGATGTTGTGATTGCAATTGGAGACCAAATTAATGGAAACACAAAAATGAGCTGAAAAAAAGAATACTTGTATACACAACTGCATTCCAATACTACTGTATCTACGGAACTGTGCGGACTTGGTTCTTGTTGTGGTTTTGATCATTTTCATTTGTCACCCATGATTTTTCAGTTTGTCTGTCACGGTCCTTTTTTTGGGTAGTGATGGCATGCTTGGAAGGGCTTGGGCGTGACATTTTTGGATTGTACTAGTCACCTGGTGTGAGCCCAAGTGGATGGGGGCACACCTGTATGTCACTCTTGCCACACCCATGCATGTCTGTGTGATGAATGGGCTGCCCTTACACCTTTGTTTTCGAGGCACTGTTATTTATAAACTTTAATGCAAAGATACAGTCTAGATTCTGCCACCATCTGCTAATTTAACCCAACAATTTGAACAAATACATTTGAGCGAAAAAAACATTGAAAAGTGCTCCGGGACTCACACCGAGTCGGAAATACGTTCTATTGTTTTTTAAACAATTGTTATGTATTTATTTTTATGAAGTACATCTCAAATTCGGACTTTCTAATACGTCAGAAAATACATGTTTCATCAGTGTGAATTAGTGTCCATCATAGTAAATTTCGACACAGAAAAGAGAATAAAAGAAGGATTAACTGGATATTTTTTTAGCAACCACTATGTAACTCACTTAAAGGGCAACCGACACCATTTTTTTGTTTCCTAACTGACATCAGAAAAAGGTTTTATAGAATATAAAATACCCAAAACACGCAGGCTGATATTTTTAGTCAAATGCAAAACACCAATAAAAATGACTTAGTGTCCCATGACTGCTTCAAAATGACCTTGGAAATGGTGAGTTTCAGAAAGTACCGCCCCCTTGTTCGTGACGTCACGCCAGGATACTCCAGACACAAAACAATGGGATGGGATGGGATTTGCCTTTATTAGTCTCACAGTGGAGAAATTTACATTTCACAGCAGCAAAGTGATGAAAGGAATGAAAGTAGAAAAACGAAATACATGAGCTGCTGGAAAGGGAGCCACTCTCGCGGCGCCGTCTTGAAGTCAAAAGAACAAAAAAAAACGAAATAACAAATAATATGACAGCATAGACAAATCAAAGACACAGAGAGACATTCATTCTTCAGGACTTGCTGTACCCTCTTTGTGATGACATGAAGCAGTTCGAGATGAAAGAGGAGAGGATCAAAGTGTCTTTCCACCAGCGGATCAGGGACATCATGGTGGAATGTGCACGTCGACTTCAAGCTAAATGTTAAAAGCAAACACGCAGCTGTAGCATCCATTGACGAAAAGAGATTGTCTCACATCTCCTGTTCCACATAAATCTGCTTCAATTCCAAGCCGCAACAGTTCCACATACGCATCGGCGCTCTGCGCTGATGCTCCTTTCTTCTTATCGCGGGTTCCTCAAGCCATGCATGCATCCAGCCGCAGACTGTCGAACAGCACTGACCTTTCCGCTAAACAAAGCGGGGCTGTGAAGATGCTGCCCATTACAGGCGCAAAAAAGCACAACGGCCCCTTTGGTGTCCAGCGATGGCAGTTGAATGGCTCCGACATTCCTCACATTCAAAAACAGTACTGGCATATTCATGCTGCCGAAAAGGCGCAACCGCTCAGCACAGTCTCCTCCTTGATGAATGTCGTGGTCAAAAATGCTGAAAAATAATCTGTATCCGTTCCACACGATGCACAACAACACAAAGTGACAAAAGAAAACACAAAACAAGACAAAAACAACCAAAAAAAGCAAGGTTCGTGAGAGCACTTGCTGAGGCTGCCTACTCGGGCGCCATTTTGGACTTCAGAGAGTTCAGATTCAGAGAAGATGCCTTCTTGTTACTCATGCAGTTATAAAGCAAAAATGTTTGCAATCGATTAAAGAAGTCCTTCTGTATCAATTCGAGCCGTCTGGACTCCAATGTAGCTCTCAGAAAATAACAATATGGCGCACAAGCTCCGTTGGAAATGGGCTGATTTGTCTGCTGAGTATTGTGTCTACTTTTATTGACACTTTTATTGTGTCTGCGTTTATAAACAACGATTCACCATCGCGTTATGTTTTATTTTCCTTCTAAATTCGCCATCCAAACGGATGAACACGATGTTTTCAGACCAAACAAAGTACCCAGAATGCATTGTGTGTCGCTTTCTCGGTCAGGGGCGTTCCTAACGTGACGTCACATCAGGCATCGTCATCAACTCGGAAACATGACTTCCTGAATATTCAGCGTAAGTCTTAAAACGTAAAATATAGCTATATGCGGTGGAATCTTTGTAAAATACGCTCAGTAGAAGTCATTTGAAGTGATTTTACAAATTATGGACACAACTTGTCCAAAGGTGTCGGTTGTCCTTTAACATACCTGTTTTTAAATGAATTAAACCAATCTCATTCTAAGTGTGGTGAATGTTGTTTAACAACCTCAATGACAATCACTTCATTCCATTAGCGACAAACTAATTTGAAAATGCTCACGTCAGTGCAAAACAGTGCGATGCATTATTGTCTGGGAAATCTCAAAATGCCCCAATCTGCCATCACTAACTCCGTCTTTTGAAAATTTGAAATGGCTTCAGTAGGACATTTAATTTCCATCTCCATACCAAAATCAACCCCCACAACCTGAAAATACTTTGCTTTTGCACGCTTAGGTGCTATTGTTTGTTTAAGGCTGTCCTTACGCAGTTAACTCTTGCTTTGAAGCCCCAGTGTGGTAGACATTCAAACCCAATTAATGCCATGGTCTGTCCTTTGCTTTGATTGGAAATCACAATCTCCTCTTTCTATCTACCCACTGATGCCCTCACCCACCCCGTTTCGACTATAACCACGCTCAAACCCTCCGCGCACTAGTCTCCAATATGTCTGTATGTCCACCAGCGCTTGTCGATTTCTGTTTGTGTGCCATCTTGCTGCTCAACTTTCTTGTTTTGTTCCGCTCTGTCCCTTCTTTTCGGTCTTGACTTTATCCGCCTCAGCTTTTCATTGAATTCAGCCTTTTTTACCTGTACATTTGTACAAATTTCCGACCCTTTCTTTATCTGCATCCCAACAAACATGCAGACATGAAGTAGTTAGAAGGTTGCTAATGTACGAGAATCACATCACAATTAACTTTATTTGTTTGTTTCATTTTGATTTTCTAGTCCTAAATTAGTTGGCTTTCTCTTCAAATCCTCTTTAAATATTAATTTGGTGATGTACCAAAAATGAACTCTGTAGCGATGCAGAATAAGCTTGCTGAACCACCGTGCAATGCTAATCCTCCTCCATGTTCAAATATTTTAGGAATGGTCCAAACTTACTTGCTCCTAATAAAGAGCAATATCAAAAGGGAATCATCTCACCTCATGAGCATTAGCATTCCCATGTTGTCCCTACGTCGAGTGTTTTTTGGGATGCCTATCATTTATTTTATTCAACTCTTTCATACAACAGACCTCAAATACCACTAAACTACAAGCAGCTTATATGTGTAGCATCTACACCAACACATCTTGTATCATATGCATCAGAGATCATCCTTCATTCATTTGCTTCTTCATTGCAGCTCCTGTCATCGCTGTTTTCCTTGTTTCGTGCTGCTCGTTCTCATCCTGCCCTTCTTCATCAACATTTCCCTGTCAACTTTCTCCCTCCTTCTCTGGATTTCTACTCCCTGTGGATCCATTTTTGTTTCTTGACTCCAACACTAATAAAATGTATTGCAGCAACAACTCTCATTTTTGATACATACTTGCAGGCACACACCTTGATACTTTGATTTTTTTGTTAACTGGGGCTGTGATGTGACAATGTGCCAACATCACATCCTGTCACATTAGCTGAAGAGAAAAAAAAAACGTTTTCATACTCTTGAAGTGGGTAACTCCCCCCCTTCCCCTTCTCCGAACCTCCCAATATTTTTCTCTTCCTCTGTTAACTCTTTGCTTTTCTGTTCCCTTTCGTTCTATCTACTTCCCTCGTGCTTTGTCCTCTATCTTGTACCTCTTCCTTGCTCTCCAATCGTCTTCTGTCTGGGCATGCTAGCGACCCTTTAGTTATATTCCTCGATGCATTTTATCTCAATTTTTATATCTGGTTTTGTTATCATTTATCCTTAATTTACCTCAATCTATTTATGCATGCTGTCTGTGAAACTGATAGCTGCATCTATCAATGGAACCGTGTCAGATCTTAATAAGGCTTTGTCCAGTGGATCTACCCTAAACCACAAAAATCTGATTAAAGTTTCTCATCTTTAAGGTTTCGAGTTAGATGTATGCGACAAGTGACAATCAGTGCTCGAATGTTTTTAGATCCCCAGACCCCAGTAACCCTACACTTCCTGTGCTATGGGAGAAGCCTCTAATGGCTGACTTCCTCTGTGGCAGAGTGCCTGAATGGCAGGAAGTACCAGGTTGCCATGATGGCCTTACTGATAGTACTATCATATGGCCTATTTCGTTCCACTTTGATAGGCTGCGATCAGACTAGGCTCTACTTGGTTTTGAACAGCAGTTCAGCTCCAAAGATGAGAAACTCGTAATAGATTTTTGTGTCTATAATTGTGCTGTGATGGGTCAACTATTGGTCATTGGAACCTTGTTGCTATGAATCGTTGCTTTCTTGTTAATCTATCTTGTTGTTGAAGCAGTTTTGTTAGTTTAGTTCATTCTTCTTATTTGTATATTTTTCAGTCCATTTAGTTTGTGTTTTGTTCCCATTATAACGTTAACCTTTTTTTGTGTTCAAAACTTCCACGAGAAGGGTCCATTTTCATCGACCTATGTTGTTGCCTGTCTTTCTCCTTTGACTATCTTTGCCCTCTTTGTCATTCTCCCCCCTCCTCATGCCTTCTCCCAGTACGACGGGTGCCGCCTCGCTTCTCCATTCCACCAACGAGCCAGGAAATTATGCCTGGTGGGAGTGTGAACATAACTTGTGTGGCCGTTGGGTCCCCCATGCCTTATGTCAAATGGATGTTAAATTCAGAGGACTTGACGCCAGAGGATGAGATGCCTGTGGGCAGGAATGTTCTTGAACTGAGCAGCATCCGTGAGTCCGCCAACTACACCTGTGTGGCCATGAGCAGCCTTGGCATCATAGAAGCGGTGGCGCAGATCACTGTCAAATGTAAGAGATCACAACATTTATTGAGAGGGAACATCAGATGTTCATAAACAATGTACATTGTCACAAAATGCACTTTTTGGGGGTCGTAATTTGATTTTGTTTTTTATTTTTTATTCTATCCTGATATATTTAAAATTACCCATTAATCTCAAATAACCTTTTGTTTTGTCATGACAGCTCTCCCGAAGCCTCCCGGTACTCCTGTGGTTACTGAAACCACTGCCACCAGTGTGACCATCACCTGGGACTCCGGCAACCCTGACCCAGTCACCTACTATATCATTCAGTATCGTGCTAAATCCCCAGAGAGCAAGTATGAGACGGTGGATGACATTACCACGACACGTTATAGCATTGGCGGCCTTTACCCCAACACAGAGTATGAAATTCGAGTTTCAGCTGTCAACACAATTGGCCAGGGTCCTCCCAGTGAACCGGTGGAAACCAGAACTGGTGAACAAGCCCCTGCCAGTCCACCTCGTAATATTCAGGCCCAGATTATATCCCAAAACACCATGATGGTACGCTGGGAAGACCCCGAGGAACCAAATGGGCAGATTAAGGGCTATCGAGTTTATTACACCATGGATGACTCTCAGCCAATGAGCCTCTGGCAGATTCATAATGTCCAGGACAGTATCATCACCACAATTCAGAGCTTGGTTCCTCAAGAGACTTATACCATCAAAGTCCTAGCCTTTACTTCAGTGGGTGATGGACCCTTTTCAGAGCCAATCCATGTCAAAGTGCTGCAAGGAGGTAAGAAAACAAAATACAGTTTTACTAACTTGCTAACCCGCGGTTAAATATAGTATACGGTATAGATTTAATGCTGCTGTATGTTTCAATACATTTTGGATCCCTATCAGCATTCCAAATGATCGTTGGGACACCCCATCAATTGCTGAGTGAATGTAAATTGCGGCAACAGTCTAAACCCAGCACACATTAATTACCACTTAGTCCTTCGTAAATGCTGTTTCAGTCAAAGGCAGCACGGTGCTCGACTGGTGAGTACACTGGCCTCACAGTGCTAAAGTGCAGGGTTTGATTCCGACTCTGGCCTTCCTGTGTGGAATCTGCAGACTCTCAGGTTGGCGTTTCCAAGGGTACTCCGGTTTTCACCCACATTCCAAAAACCTGCACAACAAGTTATTGGAACACTCTAAATTGTCCTTGGGAGTTACTGTGAAATGTTCTTTGTCTATGTGTTCCTTGCAATTGGCTAGAAACCACTTAAAGGACAACCAACGTCTCCGGACAAGATGTGTCCATAATTTGTAAAATGGCTTCAAATGACTTCTACTGAGCGTATTTTACAAAGATTCCACCGCATATAGCTATATTTTACGTTTTAAGACTCACTCTGAATATTCCGGAAGTCTTGTTTTTGAGTTGGTGACGAACTGAAGGAACGCCCCTCAGCGAGAAAGGACATACCTTGCATCACCTCAATGCATTTTGCAATACTTTGTTTGGTCTGAAAACTTCGTGTTGATCCGTGTTTTTGGCGAAATTACAAGGAAAACACATAAATAACGCGATGGTGAGTCCTTGTGTGTGGCACCGAGCATCTATTTGATATTCACTGACAAGAATTGTAAGTAATTAATCAGCCTCTTTCCACAGAGCTTTCCACGGAGCTTTGTCTCCCTCTTCTGCCTCTTTTCGGTGCTACATTTCCCCACCCAGATGACACACATTCGGTGCTACATTTCCCCCCTCAAAATGACACGGAATAAATTCTTTAATCGATTGCAAACATGTATGCTTTCTTCTTCAGAACTATTTGAATCATATTCATAACTGGATGAGTAACAAGAAAGCATATTCTCAGAATCTGAAGCCATTGTTTTGATTTTCGAGCAAGGCAAGACGTCTTGCCGTGACACCACGAAAATGGGGGCGGGACCTTCTGAAACTGGCCACTTCCGGTTTCAAATTGAAGTACTTTTTAGACACTTTAAGTCATTTTTATTTGTGTTTTGCATTTGACTAAAAATATCATACTGGGTGTTTTGGGTATTTTAGATGCAATAAAACATTTTTCTGATGTCAGTTAGGAAACAAAAAAGTGACGTTGGTTGTCCTTAAAGGGTATATCCCGCCTCCTGCCCGAAAACAGCTGGAATAGGCTCCAGCACGGCCATGACTCTTGTGCAGATAAACTCATTAGAAAATGCATGGGTGAATGATAGGAAGCACCGAAATTGGACATTGGTCGACTTACTACACAGAAATGGTGTTCTGTCTTGAGGTGATTAACATATCTACATTTAAATAGCATGAAATAAAAGATGAACTACAGAAATATTGTCTGATACTCATCTTTTGATCTTAAGCTCAAATATATTTACTATACACCAAAAACAACAGAACTGGTATTGCTGTCCCAACACTTTTGGAGGGAACTGAATGTACAACATGGGAATAGTGAAAATGCAGTGTGGGTATTTTTTTTTCAGTATTTCCCCTCACAGTATTCATAAAATGCAGATGAACATGAAAACCTTTTGTATGAAAAATAGAATGAATGGAGGGGTTGAAAGGCTCAAAAAAAGTTTGAATATTAAAAACATCTGAACAAATAAATCGGCCAATATGCCAATCTGTGAAATTATCGCTGTCACAAAAAAAATCTTTTTTGGATAACAGTCAACTTCACATCATTGTTTTCCCACTTTTGACAAAGGCTTCTACACATTAGTTTTGAATAAGCCAGACTTCACATTTTAACACTATTCTAACTCCTTAGCCATGTGGATGCGCTTCGGAAGAAGTTATGCTAAGGTTACCAGACATATTTAAATGTGCACAATACATTTATTCAAAACATACTTCACTCGCAATTTAAATAATGAAACTAAATGTGATCTCAGCTTGATAGCATTCCTTATTATTGGACGATGTTTTTGCAGTTCCTGGCCAGCCATCCAAATTTCAAGTTGGAGATGTGTCAGATACCAGCATTGAACTGACCTGGGAACCAGCCTTTGACAAAGAAGGGATTATAAATTATGAACTTCGCTACACAGAGGGGAGTTTTGGTTCTCAGGTAAGCATTTAATTGATGCAAGAAATAATATGTACATATTTCATCATTGATGATGATTCTACTGATGTTGATGGTGATGATGGAGACAACAAATTTTCTCATTGACCATAGATCAAGAAAACCTTTGGACCTACATCCTCATACATAGTGGAAGGTCTCCGGCCAAACACAGAGTATCACTTCTCCCTTGCAGCAATCTCCAACAAGGGCATTGGAGCATTCACCAACGACATGTCACAGAAGACCCTGCAAGCCAGTATGTAACTTTTTTTTCTTCATTTTTTCTCATCTAATCTTTGCTTGCTAACGCAAATATTTGTCTTTATGGAAAAAACAGCAATGTCAAAGCATTGTAAATGTTCTTTTCTCGGGTGTTGAATTCTACATCAACTTTGCTGTTTTCTTCTTACACATAATAGGATTCAGAGCTGATATGTATGGATTTATATTTTTGAAATTTGACTTGTTCCACCGTCGTGTGCATTTACACGTCCTGTAAATTAGCAATAGATTCATTGGGATAAATTTTGACTTTAGACTGAGTGTTTTCCAGTGTGCATGACCTTTATGGTTGACAATGCTGTGGTTCCAGATGCAGGGGAATCTGCTCAACATTTAATCAGACTATGTGCCGGTCCTGTTACTATTTTTTTTTCTTTTCTTTACCTTTGATTTTCTTTTGAAATGAGCAAGTGCACTTTAATTCATACCACAAAGACACAAAAATGTCAACTGTGTTCAAAATCCACCAAGGTTCTCTTATGAACTGAGACAAAATTGGGAATGATTTCTGGGAGCTTAGTCTCCAAAGGGAAAAAAAATGTCATCGAAATGTATTCCTTTATTTCCATCCACAATGAGAAGAGAAAAATAACTACTAAAATAGAGGTGTTTGTTCATATAGAAAATTTATATTTAATGTGTTATAATGTAATGGCTGATTTCTCTAAATGCTAAGCCATCTCAATTGAAAACATACACTTTTTTTAATATTTGAGTTGGATTTTATTTCTAATTTGATCAGATTTAACCATGTGTTTCTTTGTTATTTTTTCCCTGCACATTATTTTCAGGAATATTGTACCCCAATTTAAAATGTGAATATATGAACACCTCCCATCCTTAACCAGTGAAACACATAACATCCTGATACAGTGATGACTCTACTTACAAAATTATTTTTTCTGAAAGAAATGTCTTAACTACAAAATGTAAGTTGATGCGTTTTTCCAAGTAAAGTTGTTCCACCAGCGCAAAATTCTGGCATAAATGTTTCATAAAGCGTATTAATCTATCCAAGTATGTCACAAATACATGTAAAAGATTATTATTGCACAGTAAATGAGTTTAGCATAGTGTAAAAAAATGAATAAAACTGTCATTACATTGTAAGCACATCTTCATTTCTTAAGTTACTTTTGTCCATGTCCTCCCTCAGAAATTGTGTTTTCCAATCATATTGTAATATTTTTTGTCCGTTTTACAAATCATTTGAAAATATACAAGGCAAACATCAGAATCGCCTGACTCATAAACACTTTTTCGTTGTGATTCACATTTACGTAAAACTCTTCGAACACCTCATGATCCAAGGAGTAAATGTCAAGGACGCTGCATCCACACACATCCACCTACACCCATAGGAAACATCCGGTAGAATACCTCTTCGTCAAAGGTATTCCAGGATCAGAAATAGCCAATGGTGGAGCAGCTATAAGTATGTTGCGTTCAGGAAAGTCGGCGCTGTGACTACCAGCCCACATCTTTATTTTTACCTTTGATATCTTGAAATTAGTTTCATGACAAGAGGCAATATTTTCCTATTGAGATGTTTCATATGAAGAGACATTTGTAAGTAGAGCTAGCACTCTATGTCTGTTATGTCATAATAAACACACACACATTTCACTTTTACAATGGCAAGTTATATCTTGGGTTTCAGTCAAATGACTCCTGGCCATTTTTTAATGTAGCTACCAACGCCCACTTCCCACTTAAACTGCCTCTCTCATCCAATTCTAGCATCATTTATGATGCTAAAATTACCGGTGAATAGGAGAGCCATGGTGAAGGAGAAGCTTGCTTTTAACACATTTTCTGTTTCAACCAGTGCAACTTGTTGGCTGCCCCACACTCAAAAATCTGGGCACCGGAACTTTGAAGCTACCACCTCACTGTTCTTTTTTGGTTGTTTTGTTTGTTTTTGTTTTGTTATTTTTTTCTGAGCAGCAGAGTTACACTGACAGTGCAGCTTCAGGAGGAGAGCGGCAGTTGCATGTGACACTCACTCCTACCGCAAGGGGTGCTCTTATGAAACTATCATTGCATTGTTCTAGGCATGAAAATCTACTTTGTGTCCAGCTCCATTAATCACTTGGTGTTTCTTGGGTGTCTTTGTGTCCATCTTTGCCTGTCACTGTTTGCTATTTCCTTACCTGTATTTAGTCTTGAGATGAAGCACGACCACATTCAACTGGATACACGCTCCATCATACATCGGCTTATTCAATACCCTTCATCCCCCTCCCCTTTCTGTTTTTTTCCACTTGTTCCACTCTAAAAATAACCACAACTTTCCTTGGAATGGCCTTGCTAACATTGCATCCCCTCCTTTGTATTTTGGGTCTTTTCAAAAAGTTTTTGAGTTTATACTTTTGGTTACTTTCTGTTAATTTATGGGTTATTCAAATGGATATGAGTTTGACACTGTGTCAAACTGTAGCTTGCTGCTGTTTCCTTTTTTTCTTTTTTTTTCTTAGGCCTACCACGGCCATTTGCAAGCATAGTGCCAGATAGAGTACACGCTGAAAATGCACCATACCATGGTCCAAACCATAATTTTAAAAATGAGGTTTCTCCACGATACATGCTTACAGTGGATAGAAAGGATAACCAGAATGTCCATGGGAGTGTCGGTCCATATTTGAACGCATGTTTCCCACCTATATTTGCATATCAGTGCTTTTTTCTTTCTTTCTAGTTCTCCTCTCTACTTTTTCTATCCATTCTACTACTATGACTCTGCGTTTTGCCTGTGAACTCTCTCCGGAAATATTGTTAAAGGGGCGAATGTGGGAGCCAATACTCAGCTCTCAATGGATTCCCGTTGGGATCTTACTGTGTAGGTCAGAGCAAACACGGTCTCAATCAGAACAAAAAAAAAAATATCAGTGACAACTCATTAAATCTTTTGGATGTCAGAAGGTAAGTGACTTTGTGGTTGTTGGGATTAATTCTGCCTTCTCGAAAACCTCAGAGATAACTGGATGTTATTTTACTATTATGACCTAACGTTTTAGTAGTAATTTGCTAGTAAATTAAATCGTATTGCTGCTAATTTCTGATATCACTGCTAATTGGCTTCCCATTGATGTCAGAAATGGTATATATATATATATATGTGTGTGTGTGTGTGTGTGTGTGTGTGTGTGTGTGTGTGTGTGTGTGTGTGTGTGTGTGTATAAGATAAAGACAGGCAAGTCAAATGTATATGTAATTTGAAAACAAAATAAATATACAAAAAAAAACAAAAGAATGTGTATGCTCAATACTGCAGCATCACCCAATTCTATTGTTCTGGGGACCACTTTGTCGATAATATGCAGTTGTAAATAAAATTATTATTTGTCTTTTCACCTTTCAATTTAACATATCCTCTTTGGGCTTCTTGTTTGTTTGATGGTGAATAAACTAGATCCATTATTACTGAGAAAAGTGGCCCTCGTTCAAAAGCAGCAGGGCCTCTTGGGTTCAGGTGTCATCGTCTGTTCAGATCCTGAGCCCATTTGTTATGACAGTGTTCAGACGAGGCTGGATCGGGTCCACAATTGGAGAAGTGGGCAGGCTCCCAGCCCCCCCTCGTGCTCTTACGCAGTTTAAAGACATGGTAATAGGGCATGAGTTGGATCGTGGGAGTCGGTGTTAGCAGGCTGCAGGGCCACAAAGTCACAGATAGGAATCCCATTTCATAGCTTCAGAATTAATTTCATGCCTTTCTATATGATCTCTGACCCATCCCCTTGGATTGTTAGGCTTCATTTGCAAAGATTACCGCGGAACTGCCAGTGGCCAGTCAAGCTGTGTCTCTCAAATTAAAACGGTGGATTCTAAATCCTCCATATTTAGCCAAACAAGCCGTTTAGCCTTTCCACTTACTGTAATTACGAGAGGGTTTTAGACCTATTGGAGCATTTGTTTAAAGTGAAGCATGGACATTTGGAATCAAGGAAGATTAATTTTAGAATGTTGCCCAAATGTGACCATCCTGCACATTGACACTGCTGATGAGAACACATTTCCCATGCAGGCTGTGAGATGTCCTTTTTTGTTGATTACAAATGCTTTGGTTATTAGTGATGCATCAAATGCTGGCCAGTGCAGCTCAAGTTTTTATCTTGATTTAGACTATGAAAATGGAGCCAGTTTCAGCCTGAATCTGAATGTGCCAACTCAAATTTCAATTGGCCCGATGTCAAATCACTTTGTCTGACAAATTGAGTTTGATGGTATTTCAAGTTCAGAATTGATTTTCCAAACTCCGTCAAACTTCAATGGAAGATACTCATTTGCCAACCTGCGTTCACATACTGCTAAGGCAGCTTTCTTCTTGACTCTTTTGGACAGTAAACCACTATTTGAAATGTATGGTACCAGCATCTACAGTTCTAAGGTGAAATAACCATAACACAAACGCTAGCTGTTAGCATTAAGTTTGTGCAGACACTGCACATTATTTGACATGGAACATCTGGAGAACTTTCAAAAGATTCCCAAGTGAAGCATTAGTGGAGGTTCTTGTATAGTTCTCGAATCTATAATCCTACTGCTGGTCTTGTTCATGGGTAATGCACTTTATTAAAGCTCTGCCACATCCAGTCTTAAACCGTCATCCGACTGGCCTGTGCACAGAGATAGCTTGCGCTCCCTCACATTCACAGCCTCTTTACCTTATCACAAAGACTGAGGACTGAGCAATCATTGTTGACGTGCGTAGTTCTGCAAATGCAACAAAAGTGGTGGAAATAAGTTGAAAGGCTCCAAATCCTGCAAGACCGAAATGAAATAAGCCAATTGGACACAGAGAAAGGATTGCGAGGTCTTGACCTATTTGTTGTGTACCACGAGGCTCTCTCTGATTGACCAAAATCTCTGGTTGTTATTTCATGCATTTGTTAATGGAGTTGGTTTGTTAAAGTGAAAATGAGGTCAGATACAATATCATTAACCTTGAATGATTCCATACATACAGTATAAATTACAATCAGGACGAATGATTTCTCTTTTGTCCTGTTCAAGTCCACTAACATAACAGCTTCATCAAGTTTTATTGGGACATTTTATGAAATGGGATTCATTTAAACAATAAACAAATAAGGGTTTTTTTGTGTTGTGCGCCTGCACCCTCAACACGACAAGCCTCCCCTCTCACAGTCTTGTGGACCCTCCAGCCCAAAAACACAAGTACTAAGCAGCCCTGCCTAGAGCAAAAAGCGGAACTTCTAGAGCTCTTAAATTGATGTTCACATCACTCCAAATTTAAGATTCTGTACATGACTAAAACACTTGGATGTTTGTCCCTCTAAGCGGCTCGAATGAAGGGAAGCACTTGCTGTAGTCCAGGGCTGGTGGTAAGAAAGTCGTTGAAATATAGTGTTTATTGGAGCCAGGTACGTATGATGCAGACATTGTTATTATTTCATCTTGTCCCCCCTTTTTTTGTTTTTGTCTGGTTGTGGAGTATTCTACATCCCATGAATTCCATTGAGTTCCTATTTTTTTGAGTCACATGGGTTACATATATTATGTCCCAGTGTCCCTCTTACATTCATGATTTATTCCATTTGAGTTTCTTTATGTGGAATGACTTCTACTGGTATTTATTTTGTGTATTGGCAGTTGTACGATTGTTTTTCATTCAATGTAATAATGAAAAGTGCTCAGTATAGTGATGGGAGCGCTGAATGGTTATACATACCACTAGAGGTAACAAATTGTCCTTCCCTGCAGATAATCCCAGATAAAAAAAATTAAAATTATCACTGCAAGGCATGACAAAGCACAGTATTTATAAGTGTTTGCTACAGATTCTATCAAGGTTAAATATGGAAGTTGACAAAAAAAAATCAATTGGGGGAGGATTTATAATCAGAATACAAGGTAAAAAAATCCCCCTTGTTTGCACAAAGCAGTGACACCCATAGATCAAGCACGTGCTCAATAAACAAAGATCTTGTGCAAAAAAAAAAGTAACTGATCAGTTCAGACCAATACAATTGGACACTTTTTCATATGAAGGGTACAATAGTTAAAGCATCTTGATTCATTATTACAGAATATGTTTTTGTCATTGACCATTTAAGTTCATATTTGCTTGTTTTTTTTTTTCATCCAAACTGCATCCTTGTGTGTTCGCTCAATTTGGTTGCTTTAAATAATTCTTATTGTTTTTTTATCCAAGTTTCATATTTTCCATTTTTTCCATTTTCTTTATCCCTCCCATTTTTGTATTTTTCACTCCACCCTCTTTGCTCATACTCCTGGTCGTCTACCCCCTTCTTCCTTCCCCTCTTCTTCCTTTCTGTACTGTCCGCCTCACCAGAGCCCTCTGACCCTCCTCAAGACATTAAGTGTAGCAGCACCAGCTCCACCACATTGCTGGTAAGTTGGCACCCCCCGCCACTGAAGAGTCAGAATGGTCTCCTGGTGGGGTATAGGGTGCGCTACCAGGTGGTGGAACAGTCAGAGGGCATCAATGGCGATGTGGAATCAATGGAGGAGCCAAGCGTGCCTGCCACTGAAGAGCAGGTGCAACTGCAGCGGTTGGATAAATGGACCCCGTATCGCATCACTGTGTCTGCTTTCACGGTTGTTGGGCCGGGCCCTGAAAGTGAGCCATTAATCTGCCGGACCGATGAAGACGGTACATAAATATCTGTTCTGCAGTAAACATGCATTCACTTTGTTTGAATGAGCATTCTCAGAAATGATGATCATGGAAAAATAAATGATAGCTTACTGAACAAATTGCCATTCCTACATCTCGTGATGTAATCCAACCACATTGCACATCCATCTTTGATAACAGTTCCCTTGAGTAAGAGTATTAGTGTTGCGGGTGTACTGGAGCCTATCCAGCTGACTTCGGGTGGTGGGGTGGAAATGGTGTATCGGTGTGGGGTTAGACCATAGCTGTTCACTGATCAATCGCCAGACACATATGGAGAAACAATAATTCTGACTCATATTCAGTCGGATGAACCCAGAGAATATCCAACAAAACAAACAAAGGGCTGGATACAATTAAGCAGACTATGAAGCAAATGCTTCTTGAGCTGGCCTACAATAAAAGAGGATGAATGTTGCTTCCCTCAACTTCTATGACTTCAATCAACATCACCTTGGTTATGTAGTTAATTTCGACAGATATTTGATGTGTTTAGTAATATTTAAATTTGTTTTCAAACATTTACCTGTGTTCAACAGCTATCAGTTGTCAGTCTTTTTGTAACATGTTGCAAATATTAATTACAAAATAGTTCGACTTGACTTAGGCTCCCGAGTATAAACATGATTGTTTTTATAGTAACCTACAAAATAAAATGCTCAATAATCTATGTTAATAAAAAACAGAATATTTACTACTACTAGAATAAAAGAAAAGAAGGACAGATGACATGGCAAATGAATGCGGGTCATTTTGGACTTGCATCGGGCATCAGAAGGACGGTTCACATCAAAATATTGAATGATGTAGTTTATAACATAATCAAAAGAAATGCATACAAGTTAATGACGGAATAAGCTAAAATAATATGTGCAAAGGCACCACGTAAAACAAGTATCGTAAGCAGAAACGAAATGACAGAAGCTCCAACTCAACTTTCAGAGAGATAAACAGCTAGATGTGAGCCACACATGAGAATCAGACAGATGGCGAGTATTGGTTTCTCCAAAATCCTTTCCCCTACTATTACCACAGCATTTAGAGCCTTCTGTACCCCCCTGATATAGCTGAAAATTTAGCCACACTGATGTTGGTTCCAAATACAAGCCTTGGTGATTGCAGAGGAAGACAACCGCAGCATGCACAAGAAATAAAAATAACATATTGTATTGCCAATGATGTAAATGATGCATGTTATTTTTCCAAAGACTGTACAGTATAATGACAAAGGATATTTTTGAATCTATTGGCCTTCTTTATTCAATTCAGTTTCCAATTATTAACATATTTCTTTGATTTTTAAAACAGTTTGTATTACATGGTGTATTTTCATTTTTTCTTGTAGTTCCTGGCAGCCCTCCAAGGCGAGTGGAGGTGGACGTCTTAAACTCAACTGCACTTAAGGTGATGTGGCGTTCTGTGATGCCAGGAAAGCAGCACGGGCAGATCCGTGGGTATCAGGTCCACTATGTTCGTGTGGAGAATGGAGAGTCCAGGGGCCTGCCCCTCATAAAGGATGTCATGTTGGCTGATGCCCAGGTAAGACCAAGTGGCTTTGCGCTATATATTCTTTCGGAAGGTGTATCTTTTAAAAAAATGTTTTCAATCATGGGCCAACCACCAAACATCCACTGACTCAATAGGAGTGACAACTAAGGCACATTTTTTAACACAATACACACCGTATCTAGGTCAGCAAAGCAACCGTGCAAATATTGCTGGAGTTGGGCATATCATCTGGGTGCGCTCATCGTATTACTGCAATATTCAACAGTAGCCAAAATGGAACTGTATAGTGCCACTTAGCAGTTTTTTTTTTTGACGACGATACTAGTGCAGCGTGTTCTACCGGAAACAAATTCATTGTGTGTTCTACATACTTGGCAATAAAGATGATTCTGATTCTGATTCTGATTCTGAACTCTCTCTGCCCATAACAAAAACTGTAAGCAAAAGCTTCGCTCATCTTTTTCTGCAAAATTTCCTCCATGGCTTTCATTTGGAATCTCTGGACTCTTTGTTCATGGATATATCTGGGGTAAAATGATTGGCCACTTGAATCAAATGCAAGCACAGAAAGACACCACTGATTATTGTTGGAGTTCTGGAAGAATAAGCAAAATTGGCATGAAGATTATTCACCGCAGCAAGATGTGTTTTTTTTAGTATTTTAAGCCTTCCAAAGTGAGACCTGTACAGTAGCAATCAGCAATCCAAATGAAATCACAAGTGGAAACCACAGGAAAGAATAATTGTATTCCATGGTATGTAATTAGGGAAAAGAAATACAGATCTGTTTGGTACATAAATGAGACTGAGTTCTAAGTTTCCACTTTTGCCGTCAAATTAAATAAAACTACAATGAGTTTGAACAATTATTGTCACAATCTAATACCAACAGCCCTATTTAAAAAATAAAAAAAAACTCCAAACAAATTTGGACATGTTTTATTTTATGGTGACAAAAGGCTTGAACGGTTTTGACGGTGGTGCTGGATTTTCCTGCAAAAGAATAATATTGTTAAATATTGTTATGATCAATAGGCACAACCTTTCTCTGCTAGTTCTCCTGTGGTGTCAAAAAAAAAGAAACAAGTGACCTACTTTCTGCACCCAAATCTTGAATGCCTCCATCTCTCACAATCCTATTTCTTGCTTTTCTGTTCTCTCTCCTTTAAAAAAAAACAACAAAAAAACATTGCAATCTCTCACATACTCTCCTCTTTGGTGGGGTGTTGTTAGTGGGAAACGGACGATACAGCTGAATATGTGAGTACAAAGTTCCATTTGAGTGATTTGTGAAGTTGGGAAAATGTAGACAGTGGCTATTGCATCAGTCTGGAATGATTTTACAAACCCGCTTCAATCACATGTTTGGATGCTTAGTCAAGGTTTAAAAACGCAATACATGGTCTTTCAACCAGGGGAAAACACTGATGTGAGTCAGTGATGTACTACCCACTGTCTATTGTGCCTGAAGTGATACTGAATGTTAGTTGTTGAAACATATGGTCTTGTGTTTGAGTGTTGGATTCTTTAGTGATACTTGAAAACAATAGTGGTCCCTTCTGCTGAGTGTTTCTTTTTTATTTTGGCAGAATTTGGAAACAGTAAATTTTGCCCAACATGCATGATACTTTGAACGCCAAAGCATCCGTTTAATGGTCCTGATTTCTTTCCAAACCCTGGTTCTTCTGCATTGTGCGTTAACCATTAAAATTGCCACACAATGCTTATATCTCATTTACTTTTATTGACCTCACCCATCTGTCTGCCAGGCACCCTGTTAAAAAGCCCATTCCACCTTCATTTAGGGCTACCCTCTTGAACGATTCATGAGAATTGATCAAAAGGCATTCCTTCAAGAGAACTAAAGGAAGCACAATGGCTGATTTAAAATCTCTGAGTGAACCGCGACTATGTACTGTTGTTGAAATGCATTCATGGCAAAGTTAAATTATTGACCAGCATCTAGCTATATGGATGTAGGGTACTTGTGATTTACATGTCTAATATCCTCCTTCCATATTGGAAACTGGAAGGTGTTTTCTGAACGGATTGTCCTGCAATTACCGAAGAGATGTGTAACACTTAATGCAAAGACCAGTAGACAGACGATCAATCAATATGAGATGGACGAAGCTAAGTGAAATTTTAAAAAACCTACCGAAATATAACATTTTGCCCATATGTCTTCATCTTATTTTAGGAAATGGTGATTGGTGGGCTCAAGCCAGATACCACTTACTCCATCACAGTGGCGGCATACACCACCAAAGGTGATGGAGCACGGAGCAAACCCAAACTCGTGGTGACCAAAAGTGCAGGTCAGTGAAGCTAAAACTTAATTCCACAATGTCTTTCACAGAGTTTATTTATATTGGTTTGTTTGTAATTATTGGGTAAAAATGTGACACATTTTGATGTTTGCTTTTTTTCTTTGTTTTTTCCTGCTTCTAAAGCGCATGGCATTTCAAAGGCAGTTGATGGTTTCTTTCTTGAGATAATTTACTTTTTTTATTTTAGGTGTATCTACAATACCTTACAAACAAAAAGTAGACGCTACTCGGTCAACTACATTTCTATTGTTTACTACCATGCATTTAGAGTCACCTTCATATATGGAGTTTGATATACAAACTATGCATGCAGGCTTTCGCTTGATGCGCTGGCGTCCTCCCCAATTCCAAAGATATTACATTATAAGCTGTAAAATGTGGCAAAGTCTTGTTTTGAGTGGATATGTGTGAAAAAGTGTATATGTAAAAGTCATTTTTTGGGTAACATGCACAGGACCAGTTCGATAGGATCACTTTTAAAAATGCAACTTAAAGCATGATGGGAGGCAGCAGCACTCTACACATCCTTGTTTGAAAGCCAAGTGTTTTGTGGTATCATAAATATAATCAGACCAAGATAAATCAATTACAAATAACAACGTTTCATTATAGCTCTGTATTTTAAGTTTCCAAAGAACTCTTGGAGCAACTTGAGAGCTCCCAATCTTGTTGCTCCCAATCTTGTTGCTGCATCCTATAAACGGATGTTTGGAGGTGCATGCTCTGTCTGTGTGAGTTTGAATGGGACAGGGTGTGACCACTTCAATCTGGAGTGCAGGAAGCAGACTTGAAATGCAAGCCCCAGTTAACTCGTTGTATCTTTAGTCATTTCCTAGATATTTTCGCTGCAGTTAAAAGCATCAGTGTGATTAAATTAAGGCATTTGTAGAGATTGCATCGCTCTCATCATCCCTGCACCCTGGCAACTGTACTGTATGCCGTATAGGTGTGTAAAATGTCAATACCTAGTTTGATGCCGTAATGATATTGAATGCAAGTGCAACTTTTGTATTTTCGCTTTCCGGTGGAAACCCCCAATGTCAAAATATGGGCCGTTTCAGATTTTTTTTCACAAATCAATGATTTTGCTCAATCCCCACTTACATAATAAAGAATTTAAAATAGTGAAAATTGCTTGGGGAAAAAATACATTGTCTTTCTTGAATGGAACTGATATCTGAGAATTGTTACTTAACTCTGTTTGGATCCGACTGTATGTTGTAAAACAATTGGTCGCTCATGTTAAATCTCTCCCATCCTTGTTTTGCCTGGTGCATTTGGGCTCTAGTTGTTGTTTTTGGTGCAGCCTGAATAACCAATAACAAAGCAGCGCGTGTCTGAGAATATTTCTGAACGCTCCCGTCATTAGAAATCAGGGATTTTGCATGCGAGTTCTGTTCAATTTAAATGTGTTTTTGTTCTTCATGAAGCATGTTTTAGTGGTAGGACTCATACTACAGCGAAGCATCTAGTCCCAAAAATATGCTATATGAAAATATCAAGGCCTGTGCTCAACAGCTTGAAATATGTCATATGTAATGCAGTGCAAATTGTGTCTCCTTGACATTTCTTACATTGCAAATTAAAATTTTCCATGACCCCTGGCCATATGCTGTTCTGCATGTGAAATACAACATTAAAAGCAATTGGAGTTCAAGATAGCAGGTTGCTGGATTTGTTTTAACCTTTATGAAGTCCAGTTTAAGAAATATCTCATCACCTTCACCCAGAATGTATATATGTCCTCATGCACAATGCTTATTCCTGTGTGATATTAGTATTTTCGGATTGGAGCTCTAGCCAAATGAGGGAGAACTGCATGGTGCACTGATAGTTGATTTGCTTGAGATGTTTGTGGTGAACAACTGAATAACTACAACATCATATTGTGTTGTACAACAGAGAAGCAAAGAGCTCATCCTATGTTGATGTGTCTGTTCATCTAGCGACTGCAAGAAGGGACAAAAGTGGGAGGGAAATATGATCCCTCTTTCTCAATAAGGCTGAGTGGGTGTCAGCAGGAGGCTGTTAATACTGTGGCCTGATGGGAAACGTGCCAGGAAGCCCACGAAAAATAATTTAGCCAAAGATGAGACCCTGGATTGGATGCAGAGGAGTAGAGAGAGGTGTGTTGGGTACTGGATGATTATTGGGATGAGTTGGACATTTGAGAGAGCTGGGGACAGCAGTGGAAAGTGTTGATCAATGACCACCAAGGGACAATCAATATTTTCTTTTAATGTACAACTAAGTTGTAATTAAAACTAAGATGAAGTCCCACACCATTCATTCAACTTGAAATATTAATTTATTGATTAATTAACAATTCATGATAAAAAGTACAATGTCACAGACAATAAAGATGACCTTGACCTTGAGAACGCCTCCAATTGTGGCAAGATTTTGTCTCTATTGAGGACCATGGTCTGGGGTATGCAGGTGCTGATTTTCATTCAAACCGTTTCATACCCCGTGTAGACTGCTCCATGATTGTGGCTTGAACCAAATCCGCAAAAAAAAAGCAGAGATTCAGTACAGAGGTCACCAAAACTTATTGGTGCCCAGAAATGGTGTCTATAAAGCCTGGAAACAAAATTGACAAAAGGGAACCCTGGCATTGTACGCTTGTCAGTGACAATGAATCAGTTAACTGCCAATAGTGCAAACTCTAATATCGGTGATACAGGGGCTGAACAGCTCTTATCGCTGCGTTCGGTACGTCTTATTCCCGAATCACCCCCCTCAGAAGTCTCACACCTTCTCCAAGTCCTCAAAGCACATGCATGTAGACTTGTTGGGTGAACTCCAGGGCATCATCAAGGACCCTGCCGAGTATGAGAATTGCACCACTTCTCCACAGCAAGGTCAAAAACCGCACTGCTTTTTCTGATTTTGAAATTCGACTTCCCGACGGACACACATTCGGATTATGTCTGGTTTAATTTTTTTGATTAGGTGAGCATGAAGACAGAGTTAGGTTTTAATGGCATCAAGATGGGATTTAGCGGGAAGTAAGATCGTATTAGAAGCATTTCTCTCACCCAAGACCTTCCATCCCCCCATACCCCGCCCCAACTCCCATTAGTGGCAAAGATCATCATTGGAAATTATCTTCATCTTGGTACAGCAGAATGTAGCCATTAGCAAACGGAAATGATTAAATGGAAAGAGTCTGGTGCTCTGAGTACTGTGAATGATTGCATTTGAATTGGTACCATAAGTTCCAACTTCTATGCAGGCACAAAGTGCTGATTGTGTCCCAAATGTATTATATTACTCAGTAATTGTGTTACAGTATAATGATGGAATAGTCATGTTACCCAAAGCCCCAAAAAATAAAGGTGAGGGGGCAATGTTATGGATAGCTTTATATGTAAATGAAGAAGAATTTTAAAGTTGATTCTATATTTGACCCGGAGCCAGTGGAGCTCTTGGAGGATGGGGGTGATGTGGTAAAAGGATGATGTTCTGGTGATGATCCGGGCTGAAGAATTCTGGGCAAGTTGAAGTTTGTGGAGAAGTTTCTGAGGTACACCAAGGAGAAGTGAATTGCAATAGTCAAGGGCGGTGACATGACTATGAACGAGGATAGCAGTGGTGTGAGGGGTGAGAGACGGGCGAGAGACGGGCGAGACGGGCTTCTGTTTAAGTATCATACCTGTATTGAGTTAGAAACAACTGTGTCTTTTTTACCTGTACATCTTTGGCTGCGACTGCTTGTGTGATTGCAAGACATTTTTGTTGTGTTTTTGTGATTGGGGGAGTCGTTTAATTGTGTGAAGCTAAAATCTTTTTACTGTGGATGGGTGCTCAACCACACCAACCTCTCAACAACATTTGATGGCAGCTTGGAAGCTGAAGGCATTTAAGTTGACAAACCTTGAAAATACTACCGCTGTTAGGATGCAGTTCATAGTATATCTTTCATTCGAGATCTAAAGCTGGATGCATTTTGTGCACGTCTCACACGCTTGTCACCTGAAATTTGAATTGTTTGTATCATATGAGTGGTCGTTTGTGAGCTTGTTACACTTGCTTGTGTTTGAGCAATTGCCCAGGCATGCAAAACAAATGTGCCATATAATGTGATTGTTCCTTCCACCAGTTATTAATGATAATTGCCACTATGCGGAAGTGGTCATTTGAGGACACAACTGACGCAGTGTGAACGAAACAAACAGCTTTACTTTTATGTGCATACTTGATAGGACGTCTTGTGGTAATGATTGTAACATTTGCATCAAAACTGTTACGAGTTTTGCAGAACCACAGCGATATCAGCTTTTGTGCACATCCTTGCAGCGGTGAATTAAACTTGAATACATGACATAAATCATGTTGTAATTGAGTATTATGATTGTCTGTAATTTTATTTTGTTAGTATTTCATGTTGGACATGATTTGTGGGCAAGGTAATATTTAGACAGTGAACCCTCGAGTCAGTTTGTTCATATGTTGGTATATACTTGGCCAATAAAGATCATTCTGATTCTAATTTTGATATGTAAAATATGCTTTGTTGTGTTTTTTATTTCTCCACAGTGCTTGGTCCACCCCTTTTGTCAGTGATGCAGGAGTCAGAAACATCTGCTCTGGTTCGTTGGGACCCACCAGATCTGAAACATGGCATGGACCTGCAAGGTTACCGGCTACAGTTTGGTCGCAAAGATGTTTCACCTTTGGCCACACTAGAGTTTTCGCCCCAACAACGGCAATATTCCTTCGAAAACATACACCGGGGAGCGACGTACCTATTTAAACTCTCTGCCAAAAGTAGAGGGGGCTTAGGGGAAGAAGCTGGTGTCGAACTCTGTATACCAGAGGACACACCAGAGGGATATCCTCAAATGAATGAAGGTTCCAACGTGACATGTTGCTCAGTACAACTGTCCTGGTTACCACCAGTACTGGCAGAGAGGAACGGTGTAATCACAGAGTACACTTTGGCCTATAAGGAAGCTGGTTCCGGAGGATCACCGCGGGAGCTCCACTTACCTCCTCATCTGTCCAGCTACATGCTCAACAGCCTCAAACCAAACTCAGCATACGATGTGAAAATACGTGCACACACCTTTGTAGGTCCTGGGCCGTACAGCCCACCTATCCAGTATCGGACTGTGGACTATGATCCAACAGGTAGGGCTTGCCTGTTTCGCTTCCAACCCTGTTACCAGGCGGTTGGGAGTTTTTGCAAGAACACAAAAAACTACCACACCCCTTTCTATCACCTGCACTCTTCCTCAAGAAATCTAATTGTGATATTAAAATGTTTGCTGTTGGATACTCACTTCACTAACTCAGTCAAGGTAAAAACACAGTCAGTAAGTCATAGTCAGTCCTTGAAGGAGAGCATCTTAAAAAATCCAAGGTAAGTGTTGTATGGTCAGACACTCCTCAAATCGTTTTTGCAGCCCCTTTGCAGGCGCACTTACACAGAGTCCATCTCACACCACCGGTTTTGAATGAAGGTATGACTTTAAGGCAAACCCAGTCACAATGAGTTTTTGGACCTTTGAATAAGGACAGAAAACTGGTATTGGTTCCTTATTTTGTTTTTAAGGTTGTTTTAAAATATCGGACCCTTTCTAACCCTCTTTGTTTTTATTTTCCTCTGTAATTCTTCTCCCCACTTTCCCTGTCCCTTAACAGGGCAGCTTGTGGCATGATATCCCCCAATTTCACTGCAAAGGCATGCTGTGTTTTTAGTCTGTCTTGATGTTCACTTGGCAGCATGTCAGTAGTGCCAACCCCAAATCGGTGGAGGCCTAGGAATACGTAGGACTTGAACCTGTTTTGACAGTTGTTCACCTTCAACAGTGATTTAGATGAAAAGGTTGGCACTACAGATGATAGCTAGCCAGTGGGCGCACCTTTGTGCTCCATGGGTTTGTCTTCCATGAGTCTTCCGTGCTCTGTGTTTTAACCAATGGCGTTGCCGTTCTTACAGCTTGTAACAGCTCACCGAATTTCACTCTCCACACCAGGGGAACGTTGCAGGACAACCACTATTTTCTGTCATTGCTTTAACCAGAGATTGTCACTTGCTCTGGCGAGATGTTCAATCCACTGATAATACTAATTCATTTTTCCGTTTGCCAAAACTGACAGATGTTCCAAAAAATTTTACGATCAAGTGGGCTACCAAAACCACAGTGGTCCTGGCGTGGAAGTTTTCTGAAAGCAGGTCCACATACAAATGCATGGTAAGTTTGATGAAACCAAGTTACTTTCTGAAAATGGTTTTTCATAAACTGTGCCTGAAAACAGTCACACTCTTTGAATTATAGGTTGAATACAACCGCCAGAAGTTGGACATTGATGCCAGAAAGCTAAGGGTGTTCATTACTGGGCTGAGGCACAATACTACATACGAGTTCAGAGTTACCTGTCAAGAGAGCATGGATGGTGGGCCCAAACACCGTGTTGTGGCCAGAACAGCACCCCTCATTCTGGTCAAGAAACCAAAGTTGGACATCTATGCAGAGCCTGATAATATTCTCACCATGTCCTTCCCACCGGTCGATGGCAAGAATGTCAAGTGAGTATAGCTTGCTGAAATGAATGATCGGGCCTTGCGGAATCTGAGTTGTTTTGATAAACCTCGCAACATGGGTGTGTTACCCATGTTACTCACCGTAAGGTGCTAGATTACACTGATATTTCCCCAAAAAAGGAACAAATATATAATGGTCATGAACTGTTGATTATCGTTTATCAGGTCTTAATATAAGTGGTTTTGCATCAGTTTGTAAGGTAAAATGTACAGTTTAACACTCACACTAACAATAAATGTAACAACAAATGTGCATGTCATACCACTGTAAAACTTGTCTGTTTTTGAAATCAGTTACTTTCAAAGAACTGAAGTGGAAATCAGGCACAGCAAACACTGCCACAGTGACAGGTTCATATTCAGTGCCCAGTGTACAAGATCCACTTTGTCTCTCTCCCTTGGTCAACCAACCACCATTAACAAAGCCAAAAAATTGTATTACACTATACTCCAGTACAGTCTATTTCAAGACTACAATGTATTTTCACGACTTCTCGGTAGGCACAGCACTCTTCTTAGACAGCACGGAACATTTTCTTTCAGTAACAAATCCAAACAAACAACCAAAATTGACTGTA
The DNA here is from genome assembly GCF_051943395.1 of Hippocampus bargibanti. Classification (NCBI taxonomy): domain Eukaryota; kingdom Metazoa; phylum Chordata; class Actinopteri; order Syngnathiformes; family Syngnathidae; genus Hippocampus; species Hippocampus bargibanti. Next base: position 23,187,399 of record NC_142740.1, on the reverse strand, counting down.
CTGGAGTATAGTGTAATACATTTAGTCTGAAAGATGACTATATACTCTAAAAGAAAGACATTTTGATGAGTTTTTTTACACAATGTGGCATTATTTTATTTTTGAAAGGAATTTCTATGTGGTTGTTGTGCCACTGAAGAGAACAACAGGGACTGTGAAAAATCTGAAGACTCCTGATGAGATGGACATGGAAGAGGTATGGTTCAGAAAAGTGTAAAGGCAGAATTAATGGTATACATGTTGAGTTACTGCAAACCTGCAAACAGTGTTCATTATTGTAATTGGCATAATTAAAAATAGGTTTCTATTTTAAGACCCAATCATGAGCAAAAAATGCTGAATAATATCTCAGTCTGTGTTTACTTACGAAGTCTCAATGGAATGGAAATAACCAAAACACGACCATCAGCACACAATATATATATATATATATATATATATATATATATTAAATGACCAAAATATCTTAATTTTGCTTTATATATATTATTATATTTTATATATATATATATATATATATATATATACACCTGTATATATATACCTATATACTGTATATATATTTGTGTGTGTTTTAATTTATGATGTGTTCGGAGAATGTGCATATTAACTGGTTGGGTTCTGTACCTCTAAAAAGGTTAAGAACCACTGGTATAACCTGTATCAATATGTATTAGCTCCTAATACAAATGTATAAAACACAAAAAAAAAAAAAAATAACCACAAACCCTTGGCATCAATCAGTTGTTGCGAGAGGTGACCCCCAAGCGCCGTTCACGTCGTCAACTGAGCCAGTTGGACCAGTGGAAGCCGTACATCACTGCCTGCTTCCGGCAGCTTCCATCCAGCTTCACCGTGGGCTCTGACCATCGGCAGAGCAGCTGTGAGAATAAGGGTCTTGAACCCGGACAGGAGTATGTCTTCTTTCTCATGGCAGAGCTTAACGCTACTGCTGGGGTGAGTTTTCTTCTCCTTGAAACACTTTAAGCAGTTTCCACGGGCATTTCAGTAAATGGCATGTATTTAAGGTTCTTTTTATTTACCCTTTTTCCACTGTGATTTATTAAAATAAAAACAATGATGTAAATAATAATGATCAGAAAAATAGCAATTTAAATATTAACAAGGATGTTTTGTTTATTTTTTTTCTGTTCAGAAAATGTTTGCAACAAGTCCTTACACTGACACGGTGTTAACTCCTGAACAAGTGGAAGATCCACAGCCAATAGAGACTGGCGGTGATGGGCTAATTTGGGTGGTGGGCCCAGTGCTCGCCGTGGTCTTCATCATCTGCATTGTCATCGCAATCCTCCTCTACAAAAAGTGAGTTGACATTTTTTTTCTTATTTTTGTTTGCCCGTGTATGTTTTCATTAAAAAAAGTAACATTCAATCTCAAATACAATTTCTTCTAAAACAGAATCACTGTGGAGAGCTCCTCATCAGTGCTTCACAAATATATCGAAGTGGGCATTTTAGGAACTTGGAGGTTTTTTGTTTTTCCTTCAGTAAAGCAAAATTAAGATATTTTGGTCATTTAATATTGAACCACTTATGTTTTGTTGTTCGGGAAGCTAATGTGAGAAAATGATGAATGTTTAAAAAAGGTGTTATTATATATTAATGTATGCATGCTATTCCAAGCCTGACAGCATGGTTGCTTGCAAACATAAAAAAAGTATGTCTTGTTAGAATCCTGAGAAGTGAGGGGTCAAAGAAAGGAGAGAAGATGAGATTCTTTGAGATGTCAATGGTTATGTTGCACACATGGCTGGAGTAAAATATTCCAAAACTGGTATGCAAGTGTGAAGATCTTGCAAGGGAACACAAATTATTTCAAACAACTGAAACTTCATTGAATTATTATGGAAAGTACTTTAATTTGTCATTGGAAATTTGTTATACTATATGTTCGTGAAGAGAAAATCAAGTTTCAAGATAATTCATAAACCAATTATTGTATTTTTTGTGTGTTTTTATTTGTTTATTTATGTATTTATTTTTACTCCTAATTATTGCAACCCTTAATCAATATAGTACGAGAAGTATCGATATAACCAATATCGATATAACGAGACTTTACTATACACATATATATATATATATATATATATATATATATATATATATATATATATATATATATATATATATATATATATATATATATATATATATATCAGGAGTCTTCAGATTTTTCACAGTTCATAGAAATAGTATCGTAATAAGCAGTACTATCGATATAACCAATATCGATATAACGAGACTCTACTATACACATATATATATATATATATATATATATATATATATAGTAAAGTCTCGTTATATCAATATCGGTTATATCGATAGTACTGCTTATTACGATACTATTTCTATGAACTGTGAAAAATCTGAAGACTCCTGATGAGATGGACATGGAAGAGGTACGGTTCAGAAAAGTGTAAAGGCAGAATTAATGGTATACATGTTGAGTTACTGCAAACCTGCAAACAGTGTTCATTATTGTAATTGGCATGATTAAAAATAGGTTTCTATTTTAAGACCCAATCATGAGCAAAAAATGCTGAATAATATCTCAGTCTGTGTTTACTTACGAAGTCTCAATGGAATGGAAATAACCAAAACACGACCATCAGCACACAATATATATATATATATATATATATATATATATATATATATATATATATATATATATATATATATATATATATATATATACACACTCTTTTTCCATAGAAGGTCTACTCACTTAGCTTCAGGCACTTTTACCACCAGAAATTGTGACAATGGAGCCTTTGGCGTGTGAGAGATCTAACAGTGAATTTTGAAAAAGTGAGGGCAGAAGCCTGCATTAACGTTAGGGCTGCTATGAACAGTCTGACTAGATACTACTACTACGACTATTGTCAGATGATCCCTATCTGACCTTTCCATACCTCCACCTTTGGTGGTTAGGGAGAGTAACATCTCTCCTTGAATCTATGTGTTTTTTCTCTCGTCTCTTTCTTTCCCCCTCACTCTCTTCCAATCGCTCCATGGTGAATAGTGCTTCCCATCTCTGCCCTTGGCCTTGACTTTACCGTCCTTCGTCTGTCGCTGCTCTCTGCACACACACACGCACGCACACTAACACACACGCAGACACACGCACACATCATCTCAAATGCTAATGAGCTTTATCTTGAAATTTTTGCGGGCCCAGCAGCGACCCTCGTGAATCTCAAATTGCTTTCCATTGATTCATCTCTCTTGTTGGCTCTCCCCTCCCTCTTTTCCTTGTGTGTTTTCACAATTTCTATATATTTATTTGACTGCTATCGCTTTCCCTGGAAACAGCAAGCCTGACAGGTAAGGCTTGACTGAATTCTAACATGTTTGACAGTGAAAAGACAGCATTGACTGCGTCGGGCAGTGAAGATAACATTAATTAATGTGGCAGAAGGAGATTTTACACACATATACAGTATATGCACAAATTTTGCTTTTCAGTTCCAGATTTGATTTCCGTCTAGTTTTCAATCTCTGTTATAGCTCATTAGTGGATTTCTGATGTATTTTTATTTTTTATCTTTTGCAATGCTGAGCTTTTGATTCCCTGTTGGTCATTACTTAACCCCCCCCCCCCCACTGTTTATTTTTCTTCTGAAAATCCAGTCGGAAGAGAAAGGAGTCAGAGCCACGTACAAAATGTCTGCTGAACAACGCCGACATCACACCTCACCATCCTACCGACCCTGTGGAAATGAGACGAATAAATTTCCAAACACAAGGTACAGGCACTCAACACAGCTCAAATCTGAGCATTATTTCCAGTAGTTTTAGACAAGTTAAGTTTGGAAGATGTAGGGGTTACAGATTTCTATTGAATGCTATTTGGTTGCCTAGGCCTCTCATTGTACTTTTTGGGAGATAATTCCCCTGTCGACATTTAAGTAAAAGTGTCGTCATTAGCTAAAAAACTTTGTGACAATGTTTGAACAAAACAGGAAACGTTTTCGGTTCTACTATATTGAAATAAATTTTCAGTCTGCTCTATAAACCTGTAATTACAAATATCAGCTTCAGAGACCTGTTGGTTTCAAATGCAGCATAGTGATTTGCATGATTGAGCACCGGTACTCAATATTCAATACAAATACACTACAAAATACCATTAATCACAAAAGCCTTCTGCCAAAACAAACATATTATTTATGTTTGTTTTTTTCGGATTTATTTATTTATTTATTTATCTATTTATTTATTTATTTATTTATTTATTTATTTATTTGTGGAATTGCAAAATGAGTACGAAAGTACAACGTCTACTCAATACGTCTATGTAAGCTCTCAGTCGTACAGGAGTGGTCCATCGATGAAAAGATTTCTTCAGCCGTCATCTGTACGTCCGACACCTTCAAAGAAGTACAGATGACGGCTGAAGAAACCTTTTTATCAACATCTACTCAAGTCCACAAGATCTCAATTACACGTCGATGAAATCATGATCTTCTTCTGAAAGTTTTTTTTGGTCTGAACTATCTATTACAAACGTATTTTCTTTTCAAAGGTGGGATACTCATTTATGTTGAGCACTCTAAAATAAATAAACAAATCAAGCCCCATCTTCAGAGTTACCCTTAGCTTTGTCTTGTGGGATATATTGAAGACTGTATGTTATCATTCATCTGACTTTTACTTTCTTGAATGCCGAGTAGTCTCCACGAAATGCTTGTGTTCTCTCATTCCAGCAGCTCATTTGGCAGAAGACATTTTGAGAGACTCATACTTGAATTTGAAATCCATTTTTCTCTCTCGGGCAGCCAAGTCAAGAGATGTTTATAGGAGTTGAATAGACATTCCCTACACTCCCTCTCTCTGCTCTTCTGACTCTCTTTTTTTCCTTCCTGGCCAATCCGCTCCATCAAAAGATTCACATTTCAAACTGCAGCTGCTCTCTCCGCTGTGCTTGGGGTCACATACATGTGATGCATAACACCTTGTGCGCTTTGTATGAGTGTTAGGGACTCAGAGTTGTCGATAAAAAGAGAATGAAAAATAATAATATTAACCCCCAAAACATGCAATTTAATATACTCGCCTTCATATTTATTTTGAACAGTATTGTATTCATAGCCTGGTTCCAATAAGGGGCTGCATTACAGTTATTGTTATGGTCACTTGTCTCGGCCATCTGACACACTGTATCTTCTTGATTAGACATGTAGAAAGAAAATTGGCTAATACATTCAGATATTTCTCTCACATCTTCACTGGAGTTGGACACAATTTGGCACGGTTGTTATGTCAGCATCCCGGGAACTAAATTTAAAAGGACGCTTTTGACCAATTGAGTGGTCCGGTGAGCATTTATGAACATTACCATCAGCTAAAAGCCACCATTTTTGAAATGTGCATGCTCCCCGTGCTCTTATGCCTGGCACAATTCCATTCAGTTGAGCATTCACTGTATTGGCAATTGGGACGCAGTGATATTTGAACGATATTTGATTCCGCCAGCCTCATAAGCAATGCTTCATTAATGTATTTGAAAGAGAGGTCTTGTGTGTGTGCCTGCATGTGTGAGTGTGTGCGTGCGTGCGTGCGTGCGTGTGTGTGTGTGCGTGCATTTGTGTGTGTGTGTGTGTGTGTGTGTGTGTGTGCGTGTGTGTGTGTGTGCGTGTGTATGTGTGTGCGTGTGTATGTGTGCGTGTGTGTGTGTGTGTGTGTGTGTGTGTGTGTGTGTGTGTGTGTGTGTGTGTGTGTGTGTGCGCATCATTTGATAGCCTCACATTGACACTGCAATATTTCTGAAGGCGACGAGTGGCTCGTTTTTTTCTTCCTTATCTTTGCTGGATCGTGGGATTCTAATTGGCAAATGGGGCCAAAGTAATAAGCAGCACAAGATCATTGTCCAATTATGTCTTATTGTGCTTGGAGTGCTGACTTGTTATTTACCCTTCTCCACATATATATACATTGATATAGATAGAGATATAGAGATAAAGATGGAAGGAGTGATGGATTGATAGATGGATAGATAGGTTGGTAGGGAGGAAGGAAGGTAGGTAGGTAGTTAGGTAGGTAGATAGTTAGGTATGGAGGCAGGTAGGTAGGTAGGTAGGGAGTTAATTAGGTATGTTGGTAGGTAGGTCCGGAGGTAGGTAGGTAAGGAGGGAGGTCGGTAGGAAGGTAAGTAGGTAGGTAGGTAAGTAGGTAGGTAGGTAGGTAGGTAGGTAGGTAGGTAGGTAGGTAGGTAGGTAGGTAGGTAGGTAGGTAGGTAGGGATGGATGGATGGATGGATGGATGGATGGATGGATGGATGGATGGATGGATGGATGGATGGATGGATGGATGGATGGATGGATGGATGGACAGACGGACGGCCGGATGGATGGATGGATGGATGAATGGATTTCATTCTTAATTTGTTGTGTCGTGCAATTATCACATAATTTACCCAATCACGTAGCCAAGCTCATGAGTTGAGCAGCCAAGCCACACTTGTATAACACAAGCCCAGCAGTGGAGTAAGTCACTACAGAATGCTACTCTTTTCTGTTTTGAAGTGTGACAATGTAGTTTATGTGGGTGCAGTGTATTCAAATACCCAGTTTGACAAGCATGAATTGTTCATGAAATGCATGTTAGCTTGGGAATAATTTACAAGAGCCGTATAGTAGTATGGCTGATTAGACAAGACACATTATGATTCGCTTGCCTTCATTAATTATTAATTCTGTGCTTTGTCCGGTATCATTTATTGTTGATTTTAATGTATTTGTATTGCAACACTGCACCATACTAGTTTTGTCATTGCTGTACGTCTGTGCAAAAATGTCAGGTTGTATTAGTGCAAGTAAGTTTTACTATGTAAAAATGATCTGGTTCCCATCTACATTCAAGGTTATCCAGTAGATTTGCATGTTAAATCCCGCCTTGCTTTCAAGGACGGTATGGTTTTATATTTTCCCTTGCATTGTGGATGTGTGCACTTTGTGAAAACTGCAATACTGTAAGAGGCAAAATATTCTGACAAGTTATGCATAAAATACAATCACCCAGATCTTCACAGATTTTTTAAGGAAATACTTTTTAAGGAATCTCCATTAATCGTAGTTTTTTTTGTACATGATGGCATTTCAATATAATACACAATACAGCAAGGTACAGCAAGTCCTGAAGAATGAATGTCTCTCTGTGTCTTTGTTTTGTCATATTGTCTCTATGCTGTCATATTATTTGTTATTTAGTTTTTTTTTTGTTCTTTTGACTTCAAGACGGCGCCGCGAGAGTGGCTGCCTTTCCAGCAGCTCATGTATTTCGTTTTTCTACTTTCATTCCTTTCATCACTTTGCTGCTGTGAAATGTAAATTTCTCCACTGTGAGACTAATAAAGGCATATCCAATCCAATCCAATCCAATCCAATCCAATCCAATCCAATACTACAGTGCATGTCGTAAATGTTGATTTTTATTTGATATGTTGTTCCTTCAGACAAGTTCTGGTTTCTGCATGAAACTATAAACCGGGAACGAGAAAACCCTCGATATTAGCTATTAGGAATATTTTGTATGCATCCGGTGACATAGAAGGTTCATACTCAATTAGAAGGTCTAAATCTTTATTTGTTGTTATCTGGTATTTCTCAGCCATTCTTGTGTACCATATTTGCAAAAAGTCCAGTAATAATAAGAATAAGAATAAGAATAAGAATAAGAATAAGAATAAGAATAAGAATAAGAATAAGAATAAGAATAAGAATAAGAATAAGAATAAGAATATGAGAATTTTCTCCATTGTGTCCAATCATTTGTCACTCTTCCGTCACCATTTTTTGTTTCATCGACTTTGTGAAACACTTTCTCTTGTTTGCTGTTCTTTCAGATTCTGGTCTAAACAGTCCTCAGAGTGCAGCTGAAATTGAATATGGAAGTTAGTCTCTGTTCTTAGTATTTGCATATCAGCTTTTGTTTTTGAGCACCGCTTCTCTCCATTTACAAACAAGTACCACCACCCCTCCATCCCATGACACAGCATAATATCTGCAGATTTTTGTATTTATTTATGTATTTATGTTGGTTTCTATTTGGATACTAAGTCACCTCAGTCATTCACAGTATTCACTTGGCAATGAGCTGTGCATTAATACCACGTGCCAAACCACTGAGATCACATCTGCTGATTGAGAGAGCAGTTTTTCAAGTGAAGTCTTTGTTATCCCACTCCTCATCTCCCTCACCTTCTTGTTGTTACCGTTCCTCTTTTTACACCACTGCATCGCTTCGGTTTGAAACTGTGACTATTTAGTGAGAGAAAGAGAGAGAGAGAGAGAGAGAGAGAGAGAGAGAGAGAGAGAGAGAGAGAGAGAGAGAGAGAGAGAGAGAGAGAGACGGAAGGAGGGAGGCCGGGAGGCAGAGAGGGAGGGAAAGAGAGGGGGAGGAGGAGGGAGAGAGGGAGGGAGGTAGAGGGAGGAGGGCGGGAGACAGAGGGGGGTGGATTTTCTATAACTCCAGTATTCTCCTTCTTTTTCCTTTGCCCACCTACATGTAGAGTTCCTTTTTAAATGGAAAATTGCATCGTAAAAAAGTCTTTTTGAGGAAACCTATCAAAAAGAAACATTATATACCCCTGATGTGTCGAGCAACACATTGGGAGATAGGAAATACATAATTGGATGCCAAAGTGTGTTGTCTACGCTAATTAATCATGTGTTGTTGTGTTGGGAAAAGCCTTTAGGGGTGTGAGATGAAATGTTGTTGAAGAGCAGGGCAAGAGCAAAGGAAGGAGTGAAATAAAAAGGAGAGAGGAATAACTTTTAATCCTTGAGTAACTTTGCTTGAATGAGGATTGCAACAAGTCCCCCCCCCCCCCCCCCCCCGGCCAACTTTTCAATACAGTGTTTTGTTTATATGTGACATTGGTAGAAAGAATGGGTGGCTCACTGTAGGACAAATGCATTTTTGAAGAGTGCAGTAAGAGCTCAACTAATGGTTTGAGTTGTGAGGTCCATCAGTGTGGGTGTGATAACTTCTCCTGACAAAGTGCAAAGATAGATGTCGATAGACTCGTAGTAAAGAAGGAATAAGGAGTGTACGACCATCATTCTCTTCCTGCAGGAACGTGGTTCATTTTGAGTGTGTGATGTATCGAGTGAAGTGTTGCTAGCACTTATGCATGCAGACCGTAATGTGGACTGCCCAACCTAAAAGCAATTGATGGAGTGTGTCTGCAAAGCTGTACACATTCGCAAATGCATCTGGACAACCATAAAGACATTTGCACACATGCGCAACGAAGAAAAAAAATCACACAAACATTCTTTGATCTTGACTGGAAAGATCCATTTCTTGTTCTCTGCAGAAGAAATGTGGGCCCCTCATTTGTATACGCATTCCCTGCTTTCAAGCTAAGCATCTTACACCTTTCCCTCTGAATTTTAAGCAACTATACTAACAAGCAAATATAATTTGCAATTTGCTGTCTTCCGGTGGCAGAAATGATACATAACTCATTTCCGAGTGGTGTGTCTGCACCCTGCATGCATTTTTTTATATTATTATATTATACATTTACTTACTGAGTAAATGATAATGAAGGAGCAGATGAATACAGAATATCCTTGAAGATGATTAGAGCTTTTTATTCAGCACACCGGCTTTTGTGTTCAAAAGGAATAATATTAATTCTGTGTGTGATCCACTTCAAAGGAGCAATGCATCTTACCCAACTCATGTCAAGTAATCTGTTAATTCAATGTGTCCACTCGTTTTCCTCGTTTTCTGGAGAGCGCCGTGGCATTCCATGTCATCTCCATTTGTCTCATGCTCTCGTCGTAATCTTCGCAAATCTCCATGTAGTGGATACTACCGCTTTGTTTTGTGTGTAAAATGAATTGCTGTCACTAATGAGGATAGACAGGCCTGAGAGCTGAGTTTCTGCCTCGAAAGTGCAACTGAAGCAAACAACGTTGTTGACCCTTTTCACTTTTGACCGTGCATTGTCAGTGCGAGGAAATGAAAGATGGTTAATGTCATCGTTTTGATATGCAGGCTCTGTACGTCCAAAGCTTTGCTTTGTATTTATTTATTGTTTCGTTTTGATTGTGATAACATTCATTTGGCATTTGAGCTTGCTTGTTATGAGGAAAAAAAACAAAATACTCCAAATGAAAAAAATACAAAATCTTGCCATGCCATATGTCACAGAGTCACATTACCTGGTCCATATTCTATTAGAGTCCACAGCACTATCCTGTTGTCACACTTAAGTTGTCTCATTACTGATACTATACTTGCAACGGTATTCTATATTCACATTGGAAGGAGGCTGGAAAAAAACTGAACATCCAATTTATTGAAAAATAACATACAGTGAGACCTCAACCTATGAACTTCATTGTTTCCCAGACAGAGTGTGTAAGGCGAAAAGTGTGTATCTAAAAAAAATTCCCATAGGAAACCATTAAAATGGGAATAATCCGTTCCCGGGTTTCCATAAAATATACTTTTCAACTAAATAAGCCTTAAAACTACACACAACATACCTTATTCTATTTATAATAAAAGTGCTATTGTATTGTAATGAAAGAAATACACTGCATTGTATCATAAAGTCACTTTATTTACATTTGTGATTGTCATTTATGGCTTGATGGAATCTGCGTAGGAGGTCGAAGGTCAAAGGGAATTGCTGTTTGGAAAGAGAGACACATTACATAAGGACTGTAATCAAACTGTGCTGTAAAATAAAGTTTTATTTACCTTTTTGATGGTCGTTGATGGCTTATGGAAGGAGAGTCACCTTCCATAAGGACTGTTGGTAACTTAACCTCTGATGCTGTTCGGTCGTGTGCTTCCGCCGAAGATCACTCCGCCAGCCGTGGTGGGTGTGTATTATGAAAATAGTGCTTATTATAAGGTTTAATTTTCATAAATTTGACGTTTGTAAGACGAAAAGTTTGTAAGATAAGGTGTTTGTAAGTTGAGGTCTCACTGTATTTTAAACCCCAAATTGCTCTGTTAATTCATAAAGTTAGGTTTTTAACGTGAAGCACAAAATAGCTTCGAGTATGTCCTTGACGATCCACTTTTTCTTTTAATTCCAGTAAACATGTTTAAAAACGCATGTTTACTGTCCATGCATTCATTGTATTTCACAAACGTAATCTCCCAAAATAAGATAAGTAAAGCCACAACATCCTCATCACAACTATCTTAAGGAATTTTCTTTTTTTTGTGCTACTTTTCTCAGTATAAAGTGGTTTTCTATCCACAAGCTCAAATTCCAAGAACATACCCAGTTACTACATGTTATTTAATTGATACCATCTTATTCCCAAGCTTCCCCATCACTAAAACCCAACATCCAACAATGTTACGTATGCACAGACATTCTCCACCCCTACCACTGAACTGTGTGAAATGTCTACTTTGAAAAGTAGTCCTAATGTGTCAAACTTTCTATTTCTGTTACTTAATCCTCCGTCAATATGGCAACCAGGTATGATGAATCACCCTCCCATTCCCATCTCCGAACTGGCTGAGCACACAGAGCTTCTCAAAGCCAACGACAACCTGAAGCTGTCGCAAGAATATGAGGTGGGTGGGCAGGAAATTTCTTATCCTTCAGCTTTTGTATACGACTGCATTCTGTTCATTCTGTTGATGTGTATGTCTATATATGTAGAAACACATATGGAGGTTACCGCATTTTCCACACTATAAAGCCCTTCGGAGTATCAGGTGCCCCTTCAATGAATGGCCTATTTTAAAACAGCTTTCATGGATAGGGGTCACCGCATTATAAGGCACATGGAATAGAAGTTACAATTGTGGTTGCATTTGAGTTCTGCATCTACTAGATGGAGCGACACTAAAGGGAATACAGTATAATACAAGACAGATTTATTGCTGCACCTGAAACAAAGCGCTTCACAGAACATTTTAAATAATATTTCTAAGAAATTTGAATATTTATCTGTGTACTGGGAGCATTGGATTTCAACTCATTCACTGCCAGCCATTTGCAAAAATGTGTCGGCAGGGCGACGCTAACTAAGCTGTCCGGAGCTCTGTGACTGCTCGGGTTATAAAGGACACCGGAGTTGATTAGAAATCAGGACCGCTGAATCAGCTCTGGTTTGCATACAAGCAATATGTTTGGCTCGCCATCCCTAAATCACCGTGGCTGTCATCTCGCTACTTGTGAGATGGAGGTTTGAAAGAGGATCACCAGCATGGATTGCCATTATCGTGCCTAACCAAAGATGTTGGATTTGTTGTTGGATAATGACTTCTCATAGCATTACATTTTTCCAGTATCTATTATTTATAAATCTGCAGCCGAGCTGTGCGCTAAAGGTACCAGCTTGTTTCATTTGTGGAGGCGAGAGACGAGATGGCAAGTGTAATTATTTGGCTTAAAGAGTGAACTTAACCAACCAATCCTCTTCTCCCAATCTATCTTTTACTCTCCCGCCGTCCCTGTGCCATTTCAAACAACCCCATCAGCCCTCAGGAAAAATAAATGACCAAATTAAATGAAGAACTGTAATTTTAATTTTGTTATTTTCATGATGAATGGCCACTCGGCCATACGCTCTGGCTTGCCAAGCGCCGCTCTACAGGCTCTTGACTGATTGGGTTTAAGCCAGGCTGGAAGTGGAGGGAGAAAGAAAAAACAGAGGAAAGAGGCAAGAGAGGGAGATGCTGCGGAGGCTCGGTTATTGAGGATTAGTTGAGCCCACATGCAGGGATATCAGAATGTAGAAAAGCAGCAATGAGAGAGGAATGAAGATCAGTCGCAGCAAGACGGAATACATGTGTGTGAATGAGAGGGATCCAAGTGCAAGAGTGATGCTACAGGGAGAAGAGATAAAGAAGGTGGAGGATTTTAAGTACTTGGGGTCAACTGTCCAGAGCAATGGAGAGTGTGGAAAAGAGGTGAAGAAGCGTGTCCAGGCAGGCTGGAGCGGCTGGAGAAAAATGTCATGTGTGATGTGTGATAGGAGGGTTTCAGCTAGGATGAAAGGAAAAGTGTATAAAACAGTGGTGAGACCTGCCATGATGTTTGGACTGGAGACAGTGCCACTGAAGAAAAGACAGGAAGCAGAGCTAGAGGTAGCAGAGCTGAAGATGTTGAGGTTTTCTTTGGGAGTGACCAGGTTGGATAGGATCAGGAATGAGTACATTAGAGGGACAACTCATATTAGAGGCGTTGGAGAGAAAGTCAGAGAGGCCAGACTGAGATGGTTTTGGACATGTCCAGAGGAGAGAGAGTGACTATATAGGGAGAAGGATGCTGAGACTTGAACTGCTAGGCAGGAGACCGAGAGGAAGACCGAAGAGGAGGTTTATGGATGTGGTCAAAGAGTACATGAAGGTAGCTGGTGCGAGAGAAGAGGATGCACAAAACCGGGATAGATGTAGGACATTGATTTGCTGTGGCGACCCCTGAAGGGAAAAGCCGAAAGGAAAAGAAGAAGAAAAGCAGCAATGAGAAGCAAGACCAGGTGCCCACAATTCAACTTGACTTTACTATTTATCTTTTGTTTGCCGTCCCTCTGCATATGTTGCCGAATCCTAACTAGCCAACTAGATATCGATTTAGGCACTATAACTGATCTTGCAATGTTTTTCCCTTCCACAACGGGGCAGCATTTCCCTTTTTTGATGTTAGCGCTTTGTTTCAACTTCAACTGTTGTTAAAGCGCAATATAAACCAATACAGTATACTGTATATGTATTCCATTGTATTTTGGTCAGCCACCCTCATCTCAAGCTCATATAACTCTAGACCCATATAATTTAAGAATAAACTGTCACGGCACTCGAGGCTTGAGGGCAGGGCTCGAGTGACGAAAGGAAAGCGGGGAGGTTGGATCCAAAATAAACGGCGAGACAGATACTCGTGAACAAAAAGTCTTTACTGAGGCACGCATGCAAAAATAACAGCAGGGAGAGGTAAGTGAGAGATCGGTGACGGCAGACCTGACGGCATGGAAGTAGTAATGGTGGCTTTCAGAATACTCCGACACAGACGGTATTGCGCGATCGGTAAATATAGTCAGAAGGCACAATCAAGGGAATGACAACCAGCTGTGGGAACCCAGGTGCGTGATGATGGGAGGGGCCGTCTCCATGGAGCAGCGGAGGAGGAGACAGGAGGGGCGGGGCGCGCCCCGGGCGGCGACGAGATGTAACATAAACTCTTTCTTTCTGATGAAAGAAGAGAGTAAGATTTCTTACGCTGCATTGAATGTTTATGTAGTCCTAAAATGAAATATTCTGTGGAAGATTGAATTCGAGTGACAATGACAAAAACCCCGGCACTGAAGTGGACACATTTTTGCACGTCTGGCAATGAATGAGTTAATGATGTCAAAAAAAAAAACACAAGTAATAGACCATGTTTGACATGCTGCTTCAGGCGATTTGTGGGAAGACAAACTGCAGGCTTCTTCCTTCCTTCCTCAAGCTGTCACAATTGATGATTGTTCCCAAAAATCCACATGCATCAGTGACGTGCGGTGAGGTTCATGGCTGGTGAGGCACTGACGTCATCACAGTCACATTTACAAACATATGAACTCTACAGAGTAGCTTATTCACCATTTGATTGGCAACAGTTAACATGTTTTGTTTAAAATGTCATGTCAGCATTCTTTAAATAGAAAAAAGAAGTCAAAAAAAAGTGATTATCATGTTACCTTTACTTATAAATGAAGTCCATGCGCCACTCCTTCTGAAGAAAGGCATCTACACCGTCCTTGTAGACACCTTCCTTATCTTTCTTCAGTTTTAAAAGTATCTCTATTTCTTTCAATTTAGATATGTAATCCTCCATTCTGAAAATAAGGCCAAGCAACACGAAAAAAGGACTCGATGGTCGCACTTAATTTGCTAAATGTTTACTGTAGCTTGCTCTCACTAATTCTATTATTCTGCAGCCGAGGATGCGCAAGAAGAATCTGTAATCACCAGCACCCCCTGTCATGAGGCACGAGAAATGTGTGCCTCACTTATGTACAGTTTTGATAAAAATAAAATAAAAGTACAGTGTTTATAATGTAAAGTGACTCTACATTATATGCACCAGCTAAACTGTATAAATTTAGTTCATATACTAAAAGTGTTTGAACACTTTAATAGCGATATGCAGAGGGACAGCAATGTGCTCTCACTGCAGAGCAAGCCGGCACAGTTAGCATAGTCATTGCGCAATCCATGGTGAGGCTCAGCTGGCTGCTGCCTCACCGCTCGTCTCTACTTAGTATTTGAACGGTAAATGTGAAAATTCAGCGATTTTGAAAAAAACAAACAAAAAAAAAATGGTGAAGTTAAATGGAAAATAACTTTAAAGTACAAATCACTAAATAAATATAACTGTTTAATTTATTTTTTTCATTTGATATTTCCAGGGTGACAGGTGAGGCACGGCCTCACCTGCCTCCCCTGACTGCACGTCACTGCATGCAACTAACCAGTGACAGCTTTCTCACCCACCACAACTTGCACAAAATCAAAAATTACATTCTGTTTAGGCGTGTTGATTTTTTTACTGCAATTTAATTCTGGTTACATGTGGTTTATAAGGTTTAGAATTTGACAGAGTACATTTCCCCATTAAAGGAAGCAGTAAAAAAATCAGATTCATGTTTTGGTAAATGTTGTATGGTTCAGGTTCATGTTTTGACTGACTTGTATGTATATTATAGAAAATAAAATGTATATTTAAAATAAAATACAAGTAATTATACGCTTTGATCACAGTTGGACATTATAGGATTAAGTGCCATTTTTTTCCTTCGCAGTGATAACATACACATTTTACCAGCACCTCGCATAGCTCATCTGTGTTCTTCTATGTATTTTTTTTTCTGTCTGTTCCTCTCCATCAGTCCATTGATCCAGGCCAGCAGTTCACCTGGGAACACTCTAACCTGGAGGTGAACAAGCCCAAAAATCGTTATGCCAATGTCATTGCCTACGACCACTCCCGGGTCATCCTGGCTCCCATTGATGGTAAGGATCAGCCGTCCTCTCTTTTGGCACACTTTTGTGTGCAAACATTGAAACTAAACTGTCACAGTGTGAAATCAGGATGTGTTTCAGTCAAACTAGGCAGAGGTTTTTGTTCTTATTCAGTTGTTGTTATTATTGTTTTGGTCAAGACTTTATTTTAGGCCATCTTTTGGTTCGGCAATCAGTTTAATCTTATAATTAAGCATGATTCAAGAGTTTGTTTGTTTTTTTGCACGAGCCAATTTGTGAGCTCATCTTCCACTTCCCTCGTCTAAACTATGCTCAGCCACAGTGCTGCAGCTAGAAGATTATTTCTTTGACTGCTAAATTGCTCTAGACGTTGTCAAAGGTAGTCACTCTTCACTGCTGACATTGTTTTGGGGTTGCAATACTAGAACAAATCCCAACTTCTCTACATGAGGACAACATGTTTTCTTCTCCATTCGCTCCTTTTGTGTGGACAAAGTGTTCCACATAGATTTTCAGCACCTTACAATTTGCAAGTGGTACATGAGAAAAACTAAAATGCCCAGAGAGAGAGGAAAAAAAGAAAAACAAATACCTAATCCATAAATACATAAATTAATCAAGTCTGAAATTTATATTTTACACCACAGTGATTTTATATTAGTTTCAGCAGAATAAAAATTCATGCACACGCCTCTTCTTCGTTCATTTAGCCTAGACTAAAACCAAGTCACCACTGTCGGATAGGGCAGGGTCCATATTAATGCAATTCACATTGCTTACATTCTATACTCATAATTTATTTTTATACCGCGTGACTTTTCCTTTTTAATTTACTTTTTCTTCTTCATGTGAGCATTGATAATCTTTGTCCTTCTTTGTGGTGTATTTTTCTTCTACTCTTACCTGGTTTTTGTCCTCACTAAGTCTTCTTTCTCTTAAACTCTTAGATTAGTCCAGCCGAGTGTTTCATTATTTGTCGCTCGAATGCAACGACATGACTTTCAAACACAAAATGCTCCGTCCCGCCTGCTATTTCACCTGACAGGACTGTAAAACTTTGTTTTCAAAACATGTACCCCACAGTGGCGTCAACTTTGATTTTCACATGTGCAGATTAGAGCTCGGTGACAGATAAACATGCCGCATGATGATCAAACGACAGACCGACAGCACACTTGAAACTTTGTGCCCTTGATAACAGGAGCAACCGTGATGCGGTGAACTACTTGGTTTACCTATGAAGTTTTTCGCTTTCTGCTGCAGATGCATATAGCTACACGTTGTCAGTGAAAACAAGAGTGTGAGGTTACACGCCTTGTTCTCATCATTGGCATTAAAATGTTGCTGGTTTGATTAGGTTCCACTACGTAGTGGAGAATTGAGGTAATTGCAGCCACTGCAACCTTAGGATGACTAGTATGAGTCTTCGGGTCTTGTTGACTGACTTGACCTCCTGCTTTTAGCTTCTCATGTACTGTTGAGGAAGTTCTAAATTACATGGAATCTGTTGTACCACATCGATAGATATGTACAGTGTAGTCCAGGCTGAACAACATAGATTGAACAGATGGCACCAATAGCTGCTCTAAGAAGGCAAAATAGAAGATCATTTGACCTTTTTATGTTTAACATGTCTAAGAAAGCAAGAAACTATTGGGGTTTTAATTATAATCCTCAGAAATCATCATAAATGTATTATCAGTTGGCTTTGATAAAAGCAGAAATTGTCTGCTGTTGCCATAGAGACCCTGGACTGCCCATTCTTTTGGTGTATTCATGGTAGATCTGCCAGACACTTTTGACATTGTAATTATAAGTTGGAAAAACAAGTCTTATTCATGTTCAGCTCTAATTTATTTTTTGGGCTCCTGCTTATAACAAATATAAAAAATGGGGCTGGGGGTG
This sequence comes from Hippocampus bargibanti, assembly GCF_051943395.1. NCBI lineage: Eukaryota > Metazoa > Chordata > Actinopteri > Syngnathiformes > Syngnathidae > Hippocampus > Hippocampus bargibanti. The sequence goes on along the minus strand of NC_142740.1, from coordinate 23,169,514 downwards.
TAATACTTCACAATCATGAACAAGAGAAGCGGTAAAGAAAAAAGGTGGATGGATGTTGACTTTGCTATATTGCACTGGACAACCAAGATGAAGATTCCATAAACCCAGACAGATTTGTGGCATAATTCATTCAATGGTTTTTGCTTCGGAGTCTTATTTTCTACGAAACCTATGGTTTGTTTGCGTAAAACATAATTTATGTCTATTAATTATTGACTTCTTAATAAATTCAGTAGAAACATTATGTTTCCAAGGAAAACAACAAAATGTTTTCCCCTGAAGGTTTTTACATTTTCACTGATGAAGAAAAAAATCTAATTGTTTCTGCATCATCAGGGGGAGTGTTCACGTGGCAAAATTATGGGTGGGGGAAAAATGTGTGCGAGGGAGGGAAAACAATCACATTCATGTGACACTCTGCTTTTTGTGTAGGGATTACAGGTAGTGACTACATCAATGCCAACTATATTGACGGGTATAGGAAGCAGAATGCATACATTGCCACCCAAGGCCCTTTACCAGAAACGTTTGGGGACTTCTGGAGGATGGTGTGGGAACAGAGAGCAGCCACTGTAGTCATGATGACCAGACTGGAGGAAAAGTCACGGGTAAGTCTGCTGGAGCGTATGCAACACACTGCAGCTCGCCTCGAGTGACTGCAGTAGCCATTTTAAAATGCTGTTCCACAATATACATCAAAATCAAATCACTGATTCATGAAGCCGAGGTTCAAAATGTGAAAAATGGCACAGCTTTGCAGTGATTTCCCAGATGTCGACTCCAACTTCATTGGCAGGTAATCAGACTTTATTTTCTCGAGATGGCTCACTTTCAGAGAAGAATATAAATTACATTTGTGAAATTTGAATGGAGTAGTGAATCGGGTTGCAGGGGCAGTTATCTCACAAATGGACTACCTGCTCACATCTGATAGTTTGGGCAACAGCCACGGGGGACTTGGCTGTGTTGTTGTCTTTTTTTTATTACGTGTTTGCAGCGACAAAAATGGGAGAAGTTTGTGTCGGATCAACAAAATATCCGTCTCATACTGAAAAAAGAGCTTACCAAGTTTTATCACTCAGCAGATGCTGCTTTTTGCACTGAGCAGTAATCTTAAATTAAATTGAGGAATTTTTGTAGCATTGGTGACTAGTACCTCCCACAACAGTCTGTTGTTGAAAAATAATTAACTTTACAGTTAGGCAAAAGCGGGTATGTTTCACTTAGCCTTTGGATGAAAGTGATACAGGGCATATAGAACTTAGAGTAGCGTTAGTTTTGTCTTTGTAACGATAGCATCTTCCATTTCTCCGATAAGATTATCTGCAACATTTGTGACTGTATTGGTGGGATTTTTTTTTATCCCACTCATCCCCATTTTATGCCAGAGCTGAATGATTTTGACATATTTTTAGATTCTGTCACATTAAATGTATCCAACCATGGACCATTCTAACCGAGGACTTCACCAAAAATGTTCTCAAAAGGTTTGAAGCATCTAATGGTACACAGTGTCTGCGAAAACCATACCGAGAGGTCCAAAGCCCTGTGATGTATTAGTGATCTGTGTCGTTGAGCGCCTTCTTCTAAAACTAAACACAAACAATAGGTAGATAAAAGAAAATAGAAGCAGATAAATCAAGAAACATTGCAAGAGCGGTAATCATGACCAAGCACAAAAGGGAATACAATACAATACAATAAATTTTGTTATATAGAGCTTTCACAGCCACTGCAGCTTTAACAGAGCACTTCACAGAACATTTAAAATTCTACATCCAAGAAATTGATTCAAATCGGATTTTGAGCATTTGAATGCCCTATGGTGCATCTTATATTGCGGATATTATCGTACTTGACTCCAAAACCAGCATACCACCAGGATACATTCTGTTTGGTTAATGAGCAAGTAGTACACAATTTGAACCTCCCAAATCCTCTGTCCATATCTGTGTCATAAACCCTGTAGATCATGCATTTTATGTGCTAAAAAAAGAGTATGCATGGACGTCAAAAACAACTAAAAGCATGCAGAAGCCATGACAAAAGTAAATCGCAAAGGCTTGTTTGATGAATCAGAATCAGAAAACATTCAATGGGTCACAGGCTTGATGCATGTATTGCAACAAAGGGATTTTGGTGCAGAACTTTGACTGACCAAAATATATGTTTTCTTAGGGACACAATGATCAAATCTAAACTCTCTATTTTTACCTGTATAAAAACATGGAAATTAAAAACAAAGACTGAAGATAAATTGTTTTGGCCAGAATAAAAGCATCTCTGTTAGTCTATCTAAACTCTAAACCATAAATGAATAAGAATAAGAATAAGAATAAGAATAAGAATAAGAATAAGAATAAGAATAAGAATAAGAATAAGAATAAGAATAAGAATAAGAATAAGAATAAGAATAAGAATAAGAATAAGAATAAGAATAAGAATAAGAATAAGAATAAAGATAAGGATAAGGATAAGGATAAGGATAAGGATAAGGATAAGGATAAGAATAAGAATCTCTCACAGGATTTGTTTGTGCGGGTGAGCTGTAGCAGCCATTGGCGCCAGCGTCCATTCTACCCGCAAGTAACACAGCAGCAAAGTTATGAAAGGAAGAAGAAAGAAGTAGAAAATATTGAACCCACAATATTCCTATATTAGTTTTCCAAACAAAAGTCTCAATAATGAGCTGGTCCCACCCTATTTCCTTTCCTGTACTATATTGTCATACCCATTGAGAGCGTTGCTGGGAACGTAAGCTGAAAACTTGGATGCTTGTCTCAAAATAAGTACCATTAAAGCCGGAAAAAAACAATGTGAAACCATCCAAGGCAATTTCAACATGACTTGTGTTATGTGTCACAAATACAAATATGACATGAACCTGTCAAGCCAAACCAGTGTCAACATCAGACTTATATACCCTGAGTGTCTCCACTTCATCTCACCTCTCCTCAGTTGTTTACCTGTGCACCAACCTGACAGGCACTGTCCTCCACTGTCAGACATGATCAGCACATGTGGTCGCTGGACGCTCAGTGTCAGTTTGAGCAGGAAATGAGAGAGAAGATGTCTTCCAGGGTGTCACACCATATTGAACGTGAATGAGTTGCATTGACATAGAAGGCAGGTGATGTGATTTTGCAGGCTTACTGCACAAGCACTGAAAACCAAACGTTTGAGCAGATGATGAATAAAAAAAAGTTGAGTTGTAAATGTTGAGTTGCATGCTGATGTGCTTTTTCTTTTGTTTACATTAGTTAATCTGTAATAAACGCTTCGCTGGGGAAATGTGGAAATTATAACAATACAACGTGTGTGAGTGTGTTCATGTGTGTGCGTCTATGTGTGTGTGTGCGTGCGTGTGTGCTTTCGTTGACATGTGGTTATGGGGACAAAAACCTGTTTACACAGTCACGTCCTGGGGACCATTTGATGTATGGGGACAAAAAACCTGGTCCCCATAAAGAAAACATATAAAAAAACGTTTCAGAAAGGGTGGTCCCCAGAAGTGATGATCCGAAAAGTGGTCCCCAGAAAGCATAAAAACGTGTATGTGTGTGCGTGCGTGTGTGCGTGCGTATGTGCTTGCGTGTGTGTGTGTGTGTGTGTGTGTGTGTGTGTGTGTGTGTGTGTGTGTGTGTGTGTGTGTGTGTGTGTGTGTGTGTGTGTGTGTGTGTTTACTGTGCATTTCTCAGTTGTGAAGTACAAACCTCTCTTGGAGGTTCTGTCAGCTCTTACTGTTATTTTAACTGACACAGTTCTCTGAAATGTGTGAGATGAGCTTCCATGTTCTGTATTTCTTTGATATTCAGCATGCCGTTGCAATATTTCCATTTTCGCTTTCATGATTTTGGAGGTACTATTTTTCACATCATGCAATGTTTTTTAGACGTCATTTTTCTCCTCTCTTTTACGCAGATAAAATGTGACCAGTACTGGCCCGGTCGTGGGACAGAAACCTATGGTATGACTCAAGTGACCCTGTTGGACACAATCGAATTAGCCACATTTTGTGTGCGCACCTTCTCCTTGCACAAGGTAAATATATATTTTTTTCGAAATTCATAGTGAATTCATGAAACATAAAAAAGGGCTGATGCAATGTGTATGTGTGAGTATGTGTACATACTGGACGATTCTATATGGCAGCCTGCAGTTGTTCAGCTCACTCTCTTCAATGCATCTCTTAGTGTGTCTGCCAAAGTGGAGCACTTCAATAAAGTGAGCAGATGAGAAATTCAATACACATAATTGGCAGATTGCTCAAGATCACACACACATACAAACACGCAGACAAAAGTTCCAACACTATGAATATGAAAACATTGGTTGTAAGCCGTGGCCTGATTCCCGGCAGTGTCTCAAGATGTCTTTAACTTGTTTTCAAGCATCTGGTGTGTGAGGTGTATTTGTTTTTACTTGCACACGTTTGTATTTGTAATCAGACAGCGTGTCGTTTGCTGCCTTAACTCACGGGTGATCCGTGCATCCACAAGAGGGTAGTGCGTGTGTGTGTGTGTGTGTGTGTGTGTGTGTGTGTGTGTGTGTGTGTGTGTGTGTGTGTGTGTGTGTGTGTGTGTGTGTGTGTGTGTGTGTGTGTGTGTATGTGGCAAGAATCTGTCTTTCTTTTTATAAGCATTAAATTTGTTTGCATTTAGAATTTCTGATCACATTTAAAAGGTGGTTTTTCATCGATGGTAATACATTTGTGAATCTTAAGCATGCCTGCATCTGCTTAAGTTCCCAGGATAGTAGTAGATCACACTAATAATTAATGATCAAGGGAACGGCAAATTGCATCACTACTCTCCATGATGATGTAATGATAATCAGTCATTATAAACTTTTTAAATTATAATAATCCGCATTTTCAATCATTATTTTGACCAAAATAAATATGCCGGACCGCATTTTGCTACTCATGTGAATGTCAATTATGTCCCATTTTCGATTGAAATGCAGTTGAAGAGATAAAAAGGCACAAACGTATATATACATTTTAAGTAGACACTAGGTCATTCATTGAATCTGTGCTAAAACGTATGTGTTCTATACATATTGTACGTATAGAAACGAAGCTCATTTCTTTCCTTGCCTTGTTGAGGAAAAACATATTTTGCTGGATTTTTGTATGTTTCTGTTGAGGATGGTGGCATGATGCACAAATGCATTGCATCTTCAAAGCAGTGGCTGTGGTCAAGATCCATATGCATGTGATTCCAGCAATGATGCAAAAATGTCTCCTCACAGCAACCAATGGCTTGTTAGTTTTGTGCTAGCCGCCTCAGCAGCAAAATAAGAGTGTCCAAAGAAACCCCTATAAAAAGAAGAACTGGGCCAGTTTGCTTTTAATTACCATACTCATTTATTCATTTATTCAGCAAGTGGGGGGGGGGACTGTCAGGAAAGCAGAAAGGCCGCATTGAAATGCGAACAGTATCTCCATAAAGAGAGGAGGGGAGGGCAGAACGTTGAAAGGATTTCTCTTCTCTCATACTGCGCAAAGATTCTTTCTCTGGATCCTTTTTCTCATGCGTTGGTAAAAGCAGCTATAGCTTACCAAAATCTATAAAGCATTCACCCCTTTTATAGGAACTGCAATGCATGTTGAAAATTCAAACCCGAAAAAATGTCAGTAAAATGAGCTAAATCAATGGATTCATATCAATAAATTCAAAGTCCGGTTTGTCAAAGTGTTGCACACATTTCTGAATAGGATGAATAGGCTCAATGGGAGGGGGGCAACCGATTTTCTTCAATTAAACACAACTCCCTTTGTTCTATTTAGAATGGATCTAGTGAGAAACGTGAGGTTCGCCAGTTCCAGTTCACAGCGTGGCCCGACCACGGCGTGCCGGAATACCCGACACCCTTCTTGGCCTTCCTGCGAAGAGTCAAGACCTGCAACCCGCCTGATGCTGGACCCATCATCGCCCACTGCAGGTCAGCAACAGTAACTCTTCTTGTAATGCAACCCACAGTGGTTTTGAATATAAAATTAGAGTCGTATTTACTGCCAAATAGAAAGTCACGTGAAATGCTATTTCTTTGTTCAAACTTTGACTTTGCGCTAACCACTAAACACATACCGTGTTTCCGATCTATAAGGCGCACCCACAGTGAATGGTGTATTTTCAAACTTTTTCCATACATAAGGCACACTGAACTATAAGGCGCACCTTCAATGAATGAAAACAGTTTTCTAAATATAATAATAGTAATAATAATAATACATTTAATTTATAAGCACCTTTCAAAACTCTCATGGTCACTTTACAGTCACAGGATAAGATTTTCTGTGGGTGAAAAGCGGTAGCCACACGCACCAGCATTCACTCAACCCGGAAGTAACTAAAATAGATAGCAAACTAGCTACTACAGTAGATAGCTAATAGATATAGCTAGATAGCAATATAGCTAATCGATAGATGATCATACCAGTCATGTTAATACCCTGCTCTCTATTGACAATTACCAAGACTGCTCTCATTTTCATGACAAAAGAACCAACAAGGCCATTTCTTGGTCTAACTTGATTGAATACTCTAAATTGTCCGTTGGTGTGATTCTGAGGCTGAAATGTTTTCTATGTGTGACTTCCCATTGACTTGCAACCAGTTCAGGGTGTACTCTGCCAACTGTCGGAAGACGCTGGGATAGATTCCTACATTATACAAATTTATAAAAGTTTTCCAAATATAAGGCACATCACATTATAAGGCGCTAAAGTAGAGGCTGGGGTTACGCACTACTTCTTCTACAGAGGGAAATTGAGTCAATGGCTGCTGGCAGTAGTTGCGAGACCTGTTGTGGCTCAATATTATACAATATATTTTTTTATATATATTTTTATATTGTATTTATAACGCACCTGTGTATAAGATGCAGGGTCATGTTTTGAAGAAATCAAGGATTTTGGGTGTGCCTTGTACACCGGAAAATATGGTAATTAAAGCAGGTGGACTGTGCATAAAACAAGTTCCAATGGGTCAGAATAATATGTGTGACATGATTTTTCTTAAAAAAATAAATAAATACATATCAATGTCAACATTACACCATTGTACGCTCACTCAATACACTGCTGGCCAAAGAAACGCTATTGTTTTGTTAGATTGACAACCTGATGGCTCTCGTGTGCTCTGTCGTCTTGCTGCTCCCTCAATTAAAGCATTTTAATGGACAGAGGGATATACTGTATTTACCTCCACGTTTATTTCACACTTAAGGGGTGGGCAGGTACCTCGAAAACCCAATTTCAATACTGTTTTTCTTTTTTTACAGATTTAAACAAAAAGGAACAACCGGAACATGCATTTTTGGGAGGATTTAGTTCATTTGGGCAGTTAAAACCATATCTAACATATAGGTGCTGCATATAAAATATTGTGCAGTGGACAAAGTGGCACATGTCCTCCCTCTGGATTGAGTATTATGGGTTAAATAATTCACAAAGAAAACCATTGTCACTCTTTCTTACCTAGTGCATGTATTTTCTCTCTCCAGCGATCACATGATCTTCCCCTTCAGCACCCTGCATTCTGCTCCAATTCTTTCCATGTCTGTCTCTTGTTTCCAAATGCAGTCAAAAAGACTCACCCTAATCCGATACCATTTTCATGTTTCTTCCTCTCTTTTTTTCTGCCCTGTAGCCTTTAACCGATTGTAGTTCTCAAAAAGGCTTATCCAAAGCCATCCATTCTGTCAAGATAAGAAGACCCCAATCAGTCCAAAGCGTCACACTAGAAAACTAAAATGACAGCTTGTGTATGTTTGACATGCTTGTTTTTAATACATTTTAATGCATTCCATCACGAGCAGTATATAATCACAGTATACAACATTATGCGCCACTGTACTCTATGATCACAATCTAATTCAAAGCAGTAGCTGTGTGAACTGAAAATAATTATTTAACAATGCATTAATTATTTTCGCTGAACTTTGTACTGTATCATACAATACTAATACTTTACAAACTGTAGATGGGGCAGCAATTCGCCTTTGCTTTGAGAGACAACCAGTTGATAGTGTGATTTTTTTTTCTTTTACTGCTTTTGGAGTGAATCTCATTTTCCTTCTCTCTCCTTTCCAAATATATCGAGTCATTTACAGTCTCCTGGTGCTATGATAGGGTAAATAAAAGTCACTCTGCAACAAATTTTCAGACATTATTCACTAAAAGTACATCTTTACTGCCCTACTCACACAAAAAAGAAAGAATGAAATTTTACTCATTTGTCTACTAAATAGATTTTTTTTCTGCTCTCCACAGTGCTGGTGTTGGTCGGACAGGTTGTTTCATTGTCATCGACGCCATGCTGGAGCGAATTAAGCACGAGAAGACTGTTGACATATATGGCCACGTGACACTTATGCGCTCACAGCGCAACTATATGGTGCAAACAGAGGACCAGTACAGTTTCATTCATGACGCATTGCTGGAGGCGGTAGCCTGTGGCAACACTGAGGTGGCGGCCCGCAGCCTCTACTCCTACATCCAGAAGTTGGCTCAGGTGGAGAGTGGCGAGCATGTTACCGGCATGGAGCTTGAGTTCAAGGTACAAGGATGTGACCTGAAGCTTTGAGATTTATTCTTGAATCGAGTGCTACACAGCACTATTAATGTGTGGTTTTATAGAAAGGACAGAAGATTAAATATATGAAAAGGGGATGCATGAAAGATACTTAGATCGCGTTTATTACATCAAATTAAAAAAGAAATACAAACTGTTGAAATTAAGGCCAACTAAACCATTTGTTGAAAGAAAATTGGCATTAGCAATGTTTTCGCAACACATTGTATTCACAGCGCTACTTTAAATGTGCTTGAAATGGGATGTGTGAAACCATAATTGCTGTTTATTCTCCAAAGCATTCAAATCAGTCATAATTTTAGCGCACTTTCAAAGTGCCCTTCATTTTGTGTTGCTATTATGCCTTTTTATGTTATGATCCTGTAAATTCTCTGCAGACATTGGTGTTTAGCCAACAAAACAACATCACGTGAGGTGAGGTTCATGGCTGGTGAGGCACTGACGTCAATAATGAGGTCATCGCTCGTCTCTACTTAGTATTTGAACGTAAATTCAGCGATTTTGAAAAAAATCCTAAAACGGTGAAGTTAAATGGACAATAACTTTAAAGTACAAATCACTAAATACATCTAAGTGTTTAATTTATTTTTTCATTTGATACTTCCATGACAGCTTTCCATGATGACAGGTGAGGCAGTGCCTCACCTGCCTCCACTGACTGCACGTCACTGATTGTTATGGAAAATAGGCTGCTAAAAGGTGAAGGTAACACTGGAAGTGTATGGTCCCTCAAGAGTCAAAATTAAGACACTTTAATTGTAATGTGCTTCTGTTTAAAAGGGATTTTGCCAGTCTTGTTTACAGACAGACCCAACCAAACGATCCCATAGTTAGAGCAATGCAAAAGCAATTGTCAGTCTGCATCTACACACAAGTGTGTTGGCCAGGCTGCACGGAAAGCCACCTCATTGCCAGCTGTTAGAACATTTAATGGCTTGTAGAACTTTTTGATCTATTTCAAGCAAATGAGGAGATTTGGGGCCATGCCATCGCTCAGGCAGTGAATAAATGAGCGGATGCCTCTTTCACATTGCATTTGCAAGTCAGTCTATATAAATTTGTACCACACGAGCTCGTGTGTTCCATTGGAATTTGTGAAGTATTGTTCGTGTACATTTTCTGAGGTAGGTTGTATGTTTTCACCTTTATGATGATAGAAAAGCTTGAATGATGTTACAGATGATACAAAAACTTACATTGTTTTGCTTTTGAATTTTTTTTTGCAATTTCTTGAATAATGCCAAAAGTCAGGAGTCTTCTCAGAATTGTTTAATCTTGTCATAGTTTCATAATTTGATACTAGTGTCTGAAATAACGTCTGCCCGTACACCTGGGGCATGCAACTTTTACGTCGGGCGTACAATTTACAAAACATCTTCGCCCGGGTGGCCGACAACTTCTTTGAACGGCAATTTCGAAATCAGAATAAATTATTCTGATTTTGAAATCTTTGTTCGGTTTGCAAATTTTGGAATTTCGGTTTGTTTGGCAATTTGCATACTCGGCACGGCAGCCAATCAGAAGCCTGTTTGTGTTTCCGGACATTCCCGAGCGTTATGAGGTCGCGCATTTGCATATCATTTTCCAAAGTAGATGCACAGAACCTCAGCTCCAGAAGATTCAAACGAAGCTTCCAAAATTTATGACGCTATAAAACGTAAACGTACATTATCTCATGACTGTAAAGTGTCCTTGAGAGTTTTGAAAGGTGCTTAGAAATTTATTATTTCTGCTAATAGCCACGATGCTATTAAAAGCATCATGGAAAGAGGAGTTCACGTGGCTCGTAGCAGACGACGCAACGCAAAAATTGCATTGTGCAACATGACGAACAGTGTCTGGACAAACGACAACTGGAGCGAAATCATTAGCAAGGGATATTTACGATAAATTAAGGAAGGGAACATTTATGGTAGGTACATCCTTAATAAAAAAAATCCTTAATACTTTGCAACAATAGCTTTTTGGGATTAGTCGTCTTATTGTGTTTCAAGTTGTGAAAAATGGGGCAGGCAACTTTATCGCCGGGCAGGCAACTTATTAGAGTTGTCTGCCCTAGTGTCGGCAACTTTTTGTCATGAGTTTTAGACACTGGTAATACCCTGGTTAGTCTTCCCATTCGCCATTCATTAGCATAGCATCCCGCCCAGAGACAATGACTGTGCTAGTGTGTTTCCACTTAGCGAGGAAAGATAGTGATAAAATCACCGTGTGAGTAACATTATAATGCTGAGCTGGTGTCAGGAGTTGAACAGGGAATAATCATGTTCACTCTTTGGTCTATATTAAGTAAGAGAGGTGGAAGTGAAGGTGCCAGGTGGTACTATATTACAAAGGGTGACAGATTTGGATGATGAACAAAGAAACAAGTGAATTTAGCCCAGTGTTAAAAAAGAGCCTCGGAAAAACATGAAAGAAGCACTTGTTGCGCTTGTCTGTAAGATTTAAAGATTTAGATTGGTAGCAAAGCATTTAAAAACGGAGAAAGAGTGACTTGCACTGAAATTCAGGTGCTCTACGTGCACAAGATTTAAGACGTTTAGAGGGAAAAGCAAGTGTACACTTAAAATGACCACCACCAATAGAGATGTTTCTATTCCCACAATTATTGCCCCAAAAGTTCTAGCTAGTTTCTGATACCAGCACTGCACTAATCCTTGTTGGGTAACACGCCACACTTAACCCAGTCTACTGCACTATAAATGGAAAGGAATTGGCGTGGTGGTTTAGCGATATCCGTGATGCCTCTCTGATCTGTCGCATGGAGAGTTTGGCCAGCCTTGGATCCGATTCACATTGCCACTGTAGTCTTTGGTGATATAGCCGAGGGCCTATGTAGTGCTGCCAGGACACCTTGAGTTCATCCAGGTCCCTGGTGGAGTGTTGATCAAAAGGCAAGGCTGAAGCGAGAGGGATGAAGGGATGGCAGAAAGAGGAAAGCCTGAATGAAATCCAAGTGAATAGGTGTTCGTGTTAAAGTGGAATTGGGGAAGAAAGGTTACATTCTAAAGACCGGACCTACATTTTTCACATTGAAAGCCAGAAGGACAGAACGTGCACATATGCGGGCACACACACAGGATAGAGAACATTGGAGATGAGGTCGGTCGCATCAAGTGTTCTGTCCGTGATATCATTTTTGGTGTTGCTGGCACATCTGTGACGCCTTACTGTGATGCAGAACGTACCCACTTGAATCCTGTTATCAACTCAGAGATTTCGGTTTTCAGGAGGATACATATTACAGATTTTTTCACAAAGATATCTGGAAACTGTTGTAATTGTTCATTCCTTAGAAATGAATGAGACGTACAGTAACTCAGGTTCATGCAATATGGTAACATTGCTTGTTTGAGCTAGCCATGGCCATTTGATTCACATCGCTGATCTAAAGGAGTCGTATAAAGCCTTTTTTTCACTGTTTACAACCATTTTAAAACAGCTAATATGTGTTCTTGGCTGTGGCATGCTTTTGTCAAAACATCAAAAGAATAAAAAGTCATATTTCTTGCTATTGTGAAATAGGACAATTTTAGGAAATGCACTGAAGGTGGACAATCGTTTCTGAACAAAGACCTACTTTTCCAATCAAGTTCCCGCCATCAACTCCTTAGCATACTATGCACACACTTACACGCGCATGCCATGATGAGCAACAGCCATCACAATCTCACAAAGAAACGAAATAGAAAAGTAAACAAGACAAGAGTTTTTGGTTTGTGAAAAGAATGTGCTTTTTCATTTAATTTCATTTTTTAAAAATCATTTTCATCATATTTTGGGTCCAATGGGCACTAACAGAAAAATACATCATATTAGCATTTTGATAAAATAACTCATTTTGGGGCGGGTCCGTGTGCTACTGGTCAATCGTGACCGACATATTAGGCACCTCTTCTACCGACCACTTTTCATCCCATCCTTCACATTCCTGGGGCAAAGGCAAATCCTATCCTTAGATTGTCAGCCAACGATTAGTGTTTGCGGTTGCTGACTGGTAACTTGTAATAGTAGAAGCAGGATGTATTAAACAAGCAAGTGTCAGAGACAAAAAAAGAGAGAGGGAATGGACATATTGCCAAACGCAAACTCTCCCCCAAACAATGCGCTTTCAACAGCTTGAGGGAGGAGTAAGTGTTGTTCAAAACAAGATAATATCGCTATCTCAGTTACAGCAAGTGAGATTTGATGGAATTATCATCGGTGGGTTTAGTATTTCATGATCAAGTCAACTAAATAGAACACATTTCTGTTCCACGTAAACCAATTTGAGGTTGAAAATTGAATTTATGGCATCGAGCAGACTCAGAAGCTAAACCGCAAACAAAGAAGTGGAGATTCACCATTGACATCCCTCTGTGAATTTCTGTTTGTCGGTCAGGCCTTTGAAGCAAGAAGCTTGGACATATTTTGTTCTTTTGTTTCACTAATTAATTTCTTATACCGTCAACTTTTTGCTACAAACTTTTGATTTAATTAATTATTAATTCAATCCAAACAGTCATTCACTGGATAATTGCTGGATCATTTTGTCCTTAGTTTGAATATCCCTCTGCAATTATTTATTACTATCTTTTTTCATAGATTGCAACAATTGTCAAAGGAGACAGTGACCCACTTTTCAAAGTGAAAAAAAATCTACAAGCGTGTTTATGTGTATTTGGCATAGATCCTTGCAAGTGATATCAAGCCCCCCTCTTGGATTGAAGAAGAGGATAAACATATTGAAAATATACTTTCTGTGGAATGCATACTTAGTCTGTAGGCATATAAAATGGCAGCGTCATTGCGTTTTAACAATCGGATGAGTGATCAGTCTGATTCACAGATCTCATCTACATTATCTTTATCTGCCTTCCACCAACGCTCACTCGCTCTGATGTGTTGTTTTCCCTGTTTTTTCTTGCCCACATCTTTGACCAAAGTTGCCCTCTGTTCATTTCTCAAAATATTATCTTTTTTTTTTTACTTGCCAGCGTTTGGCCAATTCCAAAGCCCACACGTCACGCTTCATCAGTGCCAACCTACCCTGCAACAAGTTCAAGAATCGCTTGGTCAACATCATGCCTTATGAGACCACGCGTGTCTGCCTGCAGCCAATCAGAGGCCTGGAAGGATCTGACTACATTAATTCCAGTTTTATTGATGGATACAGGTAGGTGGGTGTGGTTGTGTGTCCTGTCAGGATTTATTTATTTTTGCAAAGTACATGTAAAAGGCATGGATGGAAGACAAGGTTTGTGAGCTGTAATAGGTCCTGCAAAAGAGTTTGCATTACTCGCAGGAGGGTGTGGTTATGCAGTGGAACCTCAGAATTGAAAAGCTTTTGAAAGATGTAGAATTCTTAAGTTGCAACCAGGCATGTTGTGACATAAGGCCTCAACATTCATTGTGAAAGGACTCAAGCAAATGGTCAACATTTTCCCTGGCTTTTTGCCACATTCCCCAAAAAAGGACAAGCCGCAACCCGAGGGAATTTGAAAATAGAAAAAAGAATGTGGCTCAAAAGTGACCACAATATTTACATGTACAGAGATACACACAATGTGACAGATAATAGACATGTTTGTGGTTCACTTGAGATTTTTTGTCCCCTCTCTGTCTCTCTCACTCTCTCTCTCTCTCTCTCTCTCTCTCTCTCTCTCTCTCTCTCTCTCTCTCTCTCTCTCTCTCTCTCTCTCTCTCTCTCTCTCTCATTCTTGTTCTCTTTATATTTACATGTCTATACAATGTAAACACACACACGTTATTTCTAATATAAAATAACGCAACATAACATGATGTAACTATATTTCTACAGGCAACAGAAAGCTTACATTGCCACACAGGGCCCTCTGGCAGAAACTACGGAGGACTTCTGGCGAATGCTCTGGGAGAACAACTCCACCATTGTAGTCATGTTGACCAAACTGAGAGAGATGGGAAGGGTATGCTATTAACTCACACATTCAACTCGGATCAATGGTGTGATCGGGTTAAGCCTCGACATTTTTTTTCCGTTCATGCAGGAAAAGTGTCACCAGTATTGGCCAGCAGAGCGCTCTGCTCGATATCAATACTTTGTGGTGGATCCCATGGCTGAGTACAACATGCCTCAGTACATCCTACGAGAGTTCAAGGTCACAGATGCCAGGGTAAAAAGATTAGAAGGGCAAGATCAGTGTCCCTAGCTTTTGTTGCCACTTTTGTTGCCACGTTTTTTTTTCCAAAACCATACATGGTAAACATCTGGATAAAAATGCAGAGTTTATTCCTAGTCCAATTAACTGGGATAATTACAAATGCCCACAGCACTGCAGCGACAATGCAGTTTTAACTGATTATGGTCTCCAACTAGGCTAACATTGGCAATTATTTCCCAAGCTGTGTGGCAGCTAGTTAGTTTAATGTCTTCGTGTTGCATTTCAAATACCCCCTCACACGCATGTGTCATGTTGTGGTATGCACATAATCATGCACAGAAACATCGTGGTCATTGCGTATGAATGCAGTGTTAGCTGGTCTGCCAACAACATTCAGCCATCCAATTATTTTTATTCACATCCGTGATCTCTGCTGTACACGCAAACAATGCTGATGCTCTTGAAAATAATATTCAAATCTGAAGATGAAAGGTAAAGAGCAAATTGAATTACATTTGACTAAAATACAGAGCTATAATTTAACAGCAACAAATTGGACCAGTTCTCCATTTCAATCGTGCTGTTTTTTTGTTGTTGTTTGTTTTATGTATCCCCCACCCCAAAATAAACATGAACCTCTTTGACAGGAACAATGTAAATCTGGTGTCACACTCAAGAACATGTTATTAATCACAGTATAAAAATTAAATGTACACCAGCGTAAAAAATATGATTGTTCGGCATTGTCGTTTAGTCTTACAAGGTCTTCTTGTATTATATGAAGAAGAGCAGCTACAGCAGCAACTGAACTGACACAGATCATCAATGTTGGAGAGAAAACCAACATGAGGCAGCTTGAAACTAAAAGTACTAACTAAAAGTTATTTTGTCAAGATATTCAGACATTGTCGAGAAGTGCTTCCATTGTAGATGCGTGGGTGAGGAATGCGTCAAAGTTATGCTATTTAGATCCAGAAAAATGTTGGTGCCTAGTAGGGAAACAACAAAAATTAACCCCATACTGTGTTGTCAATGCTTACATGTTTGTTTGATTAAATGAGCGTATGCTTGCACACAATCTGTTGCAAATAGCATCGCACGCCTGCCTCAACACTCACATCTCGCGAGCCAGTCACGTATTTAATCACACAATTTGATACGCAGAGTGGGCCCTCGGGTTGTGTGTTTAAATTACCCCCCCCCCTCCCATCCCCACTTTCCCCCTTACTGGGCACATGGCCCATTGTGTTGCCTTTGTCTCTCTCATTTTATTTTTAATCCTCCGACTGAGGCACGATGTTTTGCAGATTAAAGACAAAGAATGAAAACAGGCTATGTGTAGCAAAACATGTAGACAAAGATGACGTGTACAAAACCGCGTGGCACAGGCCGATTACTGTGATCGACTCACTGTACGAAACATGTAAGAGCATGTTGAAACACGAAAAGCTGCAATTTAAAAACATGAAAAGGCCAATGTCGTAGCTTTCATTATAGACTGTCATTCCTTCAGTGAAATTATTCTCATGTAATCACTGTACTGTACTCCATGGCTTAATGGCGAATGGCGAATCCATCGTAAATCAATAAATATTTATATGAGGGTGTTAAGTACCAACTTCCCTTTTTATTTTAAAACACAAAAATACTTGTATTTCATGGTAACCTGAAAAATATATGTGCCTGTCAGCGACAAAAAAACAAGGCTTCAGATGAGATGAAAATACCTTATTTGTCTCACATTGGAGAAATTCCTATTTCACAGTGACGAAGTTATGAAAGGAAGAGAAAAGAGAAAAGAATAAGTAGAAAAAACAAAATATCGGACCTGCTGGAAAGGCTTGCATTAGTATTTGTAGTTGCATCTGAACTACTGGAGACAGTAAGAGCAATGTGATTGACAAAATCATGCACATCATTTTCTATTTTCATCATCCAAAACCACAGTCCGCTAAACTAGTCATTTAGTCTGGCTTCTTAAACCCCCACCCTCTCCCTCAGCACTCTACCATCAAATGGTGCTATCGATCACAGGATTACACTATTCTACACAGTGTCTGGGACAAGACGCGTGGCATCCCAATGCACTATTGATTAGCTTCAAGTGGGAACCATCACACATTACACACCAACAAAAGAAGCAGGAGAGTCAACTGAATCATATTGCCAGACAAGGACATTTTTGATTAGCCGGCATTTTCAACCTACACAAATACTCCATAATTGACCATTGATGGTTAATGTATCCTCTTTCTTGTGAGTGTAATCCTTTGTCATTTAATGTGGTGGGGTTTTCCATCCACCATCATTCTCATCGACATCCATCTCAGGATATTACTTATCTACCTTAAAACCTCCACATATAGTATTTCTTCAGATGCTGGCAGGCCAAACGCTGACTTAGAATATCTAACACTTTCAGTGTTCATAATCAGTTGCTGTCAATTTGTATTTTTGAGCTTCTGAAAATTCTTCTTTTGTCTGATACAATAGCAAAATAATAAACATGGCTGAGATGGAACTGTATAGTGCCTCCATTTTTCGTATGATGATACTAGTGCAGCGTGTTCAACCGGAGACAAATTCCTTGTGTGTTCTACATACTTGGCAATAAAGATGATTCTGATTCCTATTTCTGAGGTGGGCTCATGCTTGCCTGTGACCCTTGTGTGAGGTTAAGCAGTGAAAATTAATGAAATTTTAATGAGACACATTCCCAACACAGGCGGCCCGGTAGTCGAGTGGTTAGCACACTGGCTTCACAGTGCAGAGGTCGCCGGTTCGCGTCCCGGTCCGGCCTCCCTGTGTGGAGTTTGCATGTTCTCCCCGGACCCGCGTGGGTTTTCTCCGGGTCCTCCGGTTTCCTCCCACACTCTAAAAACATGCATGGCAGGCAGATTGACCACTCCAAATTGTCCCTAGGTGTGAGTGTGAGAGTGACTGTTGTATGTCTTTGTGTGCCCTGCGATTGGCTGGCAACCAATTCAGGGTGTCCCCCGCCTCGTGCCCGAAGACAGCTGAGATAGTCTCCAGCAACCCCCGCGACCCTAATGAGGAATAAGCGGTATGAGATGAGAGATGAGACATTCCCAACATATTTGCAATGGTGAATATGAAAGGTGCAACACTTTTCTTTTCATTTTTTTTTTAC
This sequence comes from Hippocampus bargibanti, assembly GCF_051943395.1. Lineage (NCBI taxonomy): Eukaryota > Metazoa > Chordata > Actinopteri > Syngnathiformes > Syngnathidae > Hippocampus > Hippocampus bargibanti. The sequence continues at coordinate 23,151,641 of NC_142740.1, read as the reverse complement.
TCATTTCCAATGTATTTAAATAATACAATGTCTTTTTTTAACCACTTTGTGTTTTTTAATGTCAGTATTAGGCACTCTTTCTTTGCTGGTCTCACTTTTTCTATATTTTGGCAGGATGGCCAGTCCAGGACAGTAAGGCAGTTCCAGTTTACAGATTGGCCGGAGCAAGGCGTTCCAAAATCCGGCGAGGGCTTCATTGATTTTATTGGCCAGGTGCATAAAACCAAGGAGCAGTTTGGGCAGGATGGTCCAATCTCTGTTCACTGCAGGTGGGGACACTCTTAAACTGGTAAACGGCATCGACCTTTAGCTTAACACGATCTCCCGACTTGTGTCCATCCTTTCTTTTATCTATCTATCTATCTATCTATCTATCTATCTATCTATCTATCTATCTATCTATCTATCTATCTATCTATCTATCTATCTATCTATCCATCTATCCATCTATACACCTATCCATCCATCTATCCATCTCTCCATCTATCCATCCATCCATCCCTGTCTGTCTGTCTGTCTGTCTGTTGAAAAGAACAACCCCATGATAAGCTGAAAACAAAAAACAGTCACTTTTCTTCTTTTTTATTTTTAAAACAACACTAAGTCCTCGCAGCATCACCATGGATAATACTCACTCACTTTGCCATGGTAATCCTGTGGATATCCACAGGCACATTTCTTTCATAATTGATAAGGCTGAGATGCTGCTTGGCATTTGCAAATGGGAGGAACATGAAATAAAACAGCCATCCTTTTTGTTTTTATGATCCATGATGGATTCTAATACTCGGGGTGTAGATTCCAAGGTAACCTACATCATTAACGCAGTATGATGGACTGGTGTTTGCTTGTGGTCATCACCCAGAATTTAGATTATTCACGTTTAGTGATGGGCCTTGAGAAAGATACATCTAGCTTTTGTAACTTCAAAAATGGAAAACCCATATCTCCTGGTTATTTTTCAAAAAAACAGTGGAGCATCGAACATAACATCGCATTTTCCCATGTTAGCAAGATGATGTCACCAGCCATCAAATGGACTGTTGCAATTTGTCAGCATAGTCAATGGAGATCTTGGAAATGTATTTTCTAAGATAACCCACAACATTTTAAAAGGCCCCCAGTTTGTAAATGTTATCAAAAACAATGAGAATACTGTAAATGCATTTATTTTTACAGAACTACAGCTCGGCCAAAACAAACATGCAAATCAAATCTCTGAATATGGACACGGATTTGCTGTGGTAACCCCTGAAGGGAAAGCCTAATGGAAAAAAAGAGACATTTATACCATCAGTACTTCTTGCCCAGAATTTGATGTGTTCATTAGTTTCATTTGCAGAATTACACTTTCATTTTCTACGAGTTGGGCCAAGGAAAGATGCTGAAAAATAGATATGCCCCTTTATTTTCGCACTACAAAAAATGCCCTACACAATGCAAAAGGTCATTTCAATGGTAAAATACTAGTCAGGGAGTGTTAAAATTGGCTTCCGAACAATTCCCTTCAAGTTCTTTGAAATTTCATTTTCTATATGAGTCATCTTTGAACCACCATACAACTTAAGAGTTAACACGCAATCTCATTTAATTCATCTTTCAGAAGTATTTTGGTGAGGGAATTTTTTTTTTTCTATTTATATCCAACGTATATTTTTAGAGTACGTGTCATTCAGCGTTTGATACCAAGATTGGATTCTTTGCACCCGCCTGACTTAGTCATCTCTTGGTTGAAGGCATTGTCCTTTTCCCTTAGTCGGCGCCTTCCTCATCTGTCATCCCAATTTCTAGTTCCTTATCCTCTGCTCTACTCCCTCATTTCATTCCGATACATTTGTTCTCCCAGCCATCCTTCATTCCGTTCTTACCAAGCACCCCCCACACCACCCGCCTCCACTCTTTTGCTCAGCCACTGTCTAATACACTTTTGTGCGTTGTGTCATTAATTGCCTGATTACGTTCTGTGAATGGGAGACTCCAAATCCTCTCAGTCGGTCACGGTTCGTCTACCCTTTTTTTGGATGGGGAGTGGATGCTATTGGTGAGAGAGGACCATGAGGAAGAGGAGTTTGAGTCTATGTGACAAAGCTGTGATCGACTCCCTGGAAGCGGCTTTGGGTGGCCTAAGCGATACAGCAAAAATCAAAGTAGAGGAGGATGTTCGTGTGTGACTGGAGAGATGGGTCATCTCAGAACAGCTGTGATTGATACCGTAAAGGTTTTAGTTTTTTTGTTTTTTTTAATTGTCTCAAAACACTTTTGTCCAAAAGAGAGTAGACGTGGAAACAGTCAACAAAATAGCTTAAGCATTACGAAAAGCCAAAATAAAATTGGTGTCATATCAATTATTGTTCCATTGGCGAAGTGGAAGTCATTTCGCTGCAAAGCAGCTTAGAGAGATGGCTTTGAAGTATTTACGGATTCCAGTTAAAGACTCAAGACTGTCTTTCTGGACAGCAGCTGCAGCCAGAAAGATGTCAAGATGTTTTTGTTGTTGTTTTTTTTATCTCACAATTTGATTGATGAGAAGGTTTCTTCAGCCGTCATCTGTACAAAAGTGAAGGTTTCGGACGTTTCGCCTCCTATCCAAGAGGCTTCGTCATTCATTCGTAGGAACAATCAGTGGGGCCACAGGGAGGGGTCCCGCGCCCCCCCCCCCCCCCCAACCTGAGAGTAGGGACCTATCATAGCTGTGTCCGGCGCCACCATGTCTGGACATTAGGGATATATAAATGGGGCCGATACGACCAGTCAGACTTTAGTTCGCTGACGAAGCCTCTTGGATAGGAGGCGAAACGTCCGAAACCTTCACTTTTGTACAGATGACGGCTGAAGAAACCTTCTCATCGATGGACCACTCCTGTACGACTGAGAGCTTACACAGACGTATCACAATTTGATTGGCTGCATCCTTGTCTTCTTCACAATGACGTTCCTACGGAACTGATGGTAATTAATATTTTCAATTAGTTGCCCTTTGTCAGCCAAGAGGTTGACATGCACAACATGCATTTCAACAGTAGGTCAAAAATTGTTGTATTTGACTCCTCCACCTTGCCCGTGTGTGTATATACCTGTCCATAAGCCTACGTGTCATTTCCGTGCGTGATTAATTTGGTGATATGTTCTCTCCTGCAGCGCCGGTGTGGGTAGGACTGGTGTCTTCATCACCCTCAGCATCGTCCTGGAGCGAATGCGATATGAAGGTGTAGTTGATATCTTCCAGACGGTGAAGATGCTCCGGACACAGAGGCCAGCAATGGTCCAGACTGAGGTCAGAATGTGACTTCAAACCAAAAATAAGAAATTGGTTGCAATCACTGAAAAGATTTCCAAACCAAACGTGCACGAAGATCATGTGAATGCCTGCCTTTTATCTGTAATTGCGTCGCCCACTAACTAATTTAATGACTATACACACAATTAACATTGCACCAATGGCTTCACAGTGGTTTGTTGTGTTCTTTATTCATGGAATTCAGTCATTTGGTTTTGGAATCCAATCATTTGGTGTTGTTCTCATAAGTCTATTCTGACAAGATGAAAGTTTGAGATATTCACTGTCCCCATTGTGTTGACTGACTTCGTTCTTTTCTTCCAAATGATCTGTTTTAGCGATCTATGGTGTCAGTGTACCATATGTTACACACAAATATCCTGTCTTGTTTGTTGTGCGCGCTGCTTCTACATACTTAAAGGAAAACCGCCGTCACTTTTTTGTTTCCTGACATCAGAAGAACGTTTTATAGCATCTAAAATACCCAAAACACGCAGTATGATATTTTTATTCAAATGCAAAACACCAATAAAAATGACTTAGTGTCCAAAATCATCAAAAAATTGAGCTGCGAATTGGGCATTTTCAGAAAGTCCCGCCCCCAGTTTGTGACATCATGCCAAGACGTCTTGCATTGCTGGAGAATCAAAACAATGGCTTCAGATTCGGAGAATATGCTTTCTTGTTACACATCCAGTTATGAATATGATTCAAATAGTTCTGAAGAGGAAAGCACACATGTTTGCAATCGATTAAATAATTTATTCCGTGTCATTTTGAGGCATCTGGACTGCAATGTAGCGAGGCAGAAAAATGGCGGCCAGCTCCCGTGAGAAATGAATCAGCCCGTTTCCACAGGCTGATAAATTGCTTCCATGGAGCTTGGACGCCCTCTTCTGGCGACTTTTGGGTGCAACACGATGTTTTCAGACAATACATTGACGTGATGAAAGGACTGCTACAATGTATCTTTTTTTTTTCGGTCAGGGGCGTTCCTTTAGTGTCGTCACGTACGGACTCGTCGCCAACTCAAAAACAAGGCTGAATATTCAGTGCTAGTCTTAAAACGTTAAAATATAGCTGTATGCGGTGGAATCTTATTAAAATACACTCAATAGAAGTCATTTGAAGCCATTTTAAAAATTATGGACACAACTTGTCCGGAGACGTCGGTTGTCCTTTAATTATCTTTGATATTTATTAATTGGCGTGTCATTTTGGCTTCTCTTTCTTTCAGTTTATAGTCAGCATTTATTGGATATTCAACAGACGGTTGGAATTAAAAACATTATTAACGACTACAATTGTAATATGCAATATAAAAGGTTATTCCCTCTGTGGGGAGTCTAATTAAACAACGTGGACATGGCAGCCCTCTCAACCAGTGGAGGATAAAAGCGCGTGTTCCAGAGGCAGTTTGACGGCATCTCATTAAACAGGAAGTGTGGTTGGTTTCATGCAGTCCTTGATGCCTCGCTGCCCTGACAGTGGGTACCTATCTTTAGACAGTGCTTCCTGGCTTCAAAAGCTGCCTGTGTTGCGGCAGGTGAACAGAGCGCTTGCCCACCTGGGATCTGCTGACCACCTGCCTCTGAACAGAATGTGTGTGAATGTCCCCAACTTTGTTTGAGGGCAGCTGAATTTAATTAAAGTTGAGTGGGAGACACTATTAAATGACCTCTACAAAGTTTGTACTTTTACCGCAGATTGGCTGTGCACTCGCATTCAATATATTTTCTGGAAAGCGGCTGTTTTTAATCTAATACAATCAATACATACAGGTAACATCCAACATCCGTTCCGTCAAAAAGTCGTAAATCAAGCGGTCGTAAGTCGAAATCCAATGAAAATGGCTAATATGACGTTTACACGACAGGATAGTATACAATGTCAATCTGTTGTTTTTAAGCAAATTTTCTGTTGAATACTATTATATACCAAACTGTTTCCAGTTTATTTATACATTTAATAACTCTTAGTGTCATTTTCATCATTTTATATTTTGTATTATTTTTATTACTGTATAATTGTAACTGCGATGTATACAAAACTGTTTACTATACAGTACATTTATGAATGTTATACTTACCTTTTAATGTGGTTTTTATCATTTTATATTTCATATTATCGATTTATATTTAATACAGTAAAGTCTCGTTATATCGATATTCAAGGGAGTCCGAAAAAATATCGATATAACCGGGACTATCGATATATCCGACCGTGTTTGCATGTAATTTTCTCCGTGCGTGCATAGAAATAGTATCGATATAACCGGGACTATCGATATATCCGATATCGATATAACGAGACTTTACTGTATTTATATTTTATATAGTGGGTTAAAGAAAACACTTAGACGTAAAGAATGTAGCTGTTGAAAAATCGCTCTTCCTGCTAACGGCCAGAAGAGGTCGCGCGACACACACGCTCTGACTCAAGCGGAGGCCGAAGGAAAAAAAAGCAGTGTACACGACAGGAGATGTTGCCGAGACGGTATCTGCACTGTATAAGTACTGTATCAGAATCAGAATCAGAATCATCTTTATTGCCAAGTATGTAGAACACACAAGGAATTTGTTTCCGGTAGAACACGCTGCACTAGTATCGTCGTCAAAAAAAACTGCTAAGTGGCACTATACAGTTCCATTTTGGCGACTGTTGAAGAGTTCAAAGAGTTAATGGCTTGGGGGAAGAAGCTGTTTAAATGTCTGCTGGATTTGGTGCGCATGGATCGGTAGCGCCTGCCTGAGGGGAGTAGCTGGAAAAGGTGGTGGGCAGGGTGCGGAGGGTCCAGTAGGATTTTCCGCGCCCTTGTTCGGATTCTTGCAGTGTGCAAGTCCTCGAGAGTGGGTAGGGCGGTGCCAATGATTTTTTCCGCCGTCCTAACTGTCCGTTGAAGTCGGATTTTGTCCATTTTTATGGCGGCCCCGAACCAAACGGTGATGGAAGAACACAGGATGGATATATTGAGTGTCTTCATGCAGTAGATTGCCGTGCGAATGTGTGACATACTGGCTGGCCAAAATTGTAGTACACATTGCCGGCTGCTTGCGTGTTGCGGTACCAGGCGTAGAATTTTTTAAAAAGGGTCTGGTGGTCGTGGTTGTAAGTAGGGGTTGTCGTAAATCGTGCCGGTCGTAACTCAGATGTTACCTGGATTGATTTATATCGCACTTTAACAACATCTGAAGCTGCAACAAAGCCCTGATCATAGACAGGTATCATATACAGGAAACAAAGTAGTCACAAAGTTAGTAGAAAGCACCAGAGAGTGAAACCAAGATCAATTCGGAATCATGCTGAGTCAAATGCCAAAAAGTACAAGTGAGTGTTGAGATTGGTTTTAAAATGGGCAGCGAAGGAGCTTGCTGAATGTTCAGTGGCAGGTCATTCCAGAGAGTTGGACCAGCAATGAAAAAGGTTCGATCCCCACTGAGCCTTTGAGGCGTCGGGAACCTGTGTAGGGGTGGATTAGCTTGGAAAGGTAAGGAGAAGACAAACAATACAATCTTGAAAATAACTCTAAAATGTATAGGGAGCCAGTGAAGGGAAAACAGAGTCGGAGTTATGTGCACCCTCTTACGAGTACCAGTCAAGAGGCGAGCAGCAGCATTCTGACATGACGATTAATGACACGGCGATCGAATTTTTTTCTCAAAATACTGTAGAGATTAAATTTCTTATATATTTTTTTCCCTTCCCTTTGTGTTATGTTTTTGTTCTACAGGATGAGTACCAGTTCTGCTATCACGCCGCTCTGGAGTATTTAGGAAGCTTTGATCACTATGCAACGTAAAAGCCGCCCCTCAACCCCTCCTTCATAAGTCCTGTCACCCCGTCAACAGTCTCCTGAGCCATAGAATCTTAAATTGCGAAACAGTGGTCGCACAGTAACAACAACAACAACAACATTCTTCAATCAGCCGTATCAAAGTAAGATACCCGATTTTTCGACATCACTCCAACCAGATTAATTTCAATCGGGCCAAGATAGCTCAGATCCCACAGTCAAGAAAAGAAGCATTGGCTCAAGCTGTGGAGGCGATCCAAGTGTCCGACTGTTTCCATACGGACATTGTAAACTTTCACTGAAATGTCACACAGCAGAAAAAGTACAAGGCAAGTACTCATGAAATGGCTGTTGTCAAGATGAATCGACTTTCTTTCGTGATTTTTGATATTCCTGGATGTAAAGGAAGTTCTGAGTCTTTCCCCCCGCGCACCCTTTCTAACATGTTTTGCGAGTTATACTTGGAGAAATGACCAAATTGTGGTTGCAAAAGGAGCGGTTCGTTCTCCTAAACGCCGGTCAACCACAGGCAAAATGACAGCGTCTCGGGTTGGCGAAGACACAGAAAGTGTGAAAGGACAACACACGTCACGTGATCAGAAAGGAAGTTGTCAGGACGAAAGCAACATTATATGTCTTGATTGAATTTCTTACCAACGCGACCCTGCCCTGAAAGTCAAGAGACAACTGTGGGAAGCTGTGCCTGTAAAAAGTTGTTTGTGACCCATATTTTTCTCTTTTTTTCGCCAGCTTTGGTGTTGCAATCTGACAAAGCATACATCTGATGACAAGCTTTGCAACAAATAGAGAAACCTGACAAAGATGAAAAATGTTCATCATAAGTATCACAATATCTTTTTTTTTTTTTAGTTTTCCTTTGAATCAAACCAAACATGCTGCTTATCTCACGTGATTCTTAATGTAGGTTTCATTTCAAAAGGCACAAAAATAAAACAAACGGGGCTATTTGGATTACAAACCCGGTGTTTGAAACATTTCCTTTATAATCCACTGTATCCTCATTTGTTGCATTAAAAAGCTGTTTTCCTTGAACCCTTAGTACTCTTTGGCTGACTAAAGTAGAGCTTGTTAGCTGTCAAAGCTACAATGAATATCTTTTGTACAAGTAACTTGCGTATCTTGACAAAAAATAACTTGAACCCCTCCCCCCAAAAAAATGGGGGTGGGATTTGACCCGCTAATTGAAAATGTGATTTAGGATCAGATCAGGTGACTTTTTTTCTTCCCTGAGGTATCAATGCTTTGGTATGCACCTTTTTGGGGTTCTGTGAAAGGTTCTCAAAAGATGCATGTCAAAAAACGAAAGTGATGGACTGAAATGTGTGTTATTTTTTTGTATTTCCCAAAAAGCCTTATTGTTAATGTAATATTATTTTAAAAAAAAAACATCAGTGTTATATTACAATGATTTATTTTGCTTTACATAGCTAACTTTCTTCTTTTTATTTTTTAACAGAGATGTTGTATTGCATTTTCTAAAAAAAAGAAAAAGAAAAAAATAGCAAAAGAGAAGTGCTTATTTGTTCATATTCTGTTCAAAGACATTCTATTTTTTCACTTTAGAAATTTTCAGTATAACATGTCCGCGTGTACGTGTGCATACATGGCACACACACATATTCATATGTACGTATTTAAATGCGGACTATAGAAATATATCCATCAACTGTTTATTTTTTGTTTTGTTTTTTTGTCTTGCCCTACCAGCCTAGTGCTCGAAAATAAGGCAACTTCCCTTTTAATTTTAGAATTGCACATTTCATTTTATTTTGTAGCCATTCTTATTTGTTATTGCATGACTAGTTTTTCATGGGTTTATTTCAGCTGAGGAGAAAACTGCCCAGATGATATCTAACAAATCGGAAATCCCATTCCATTGTCGTTGTTATCTGAATTCGGTACTTGGTATGATCGTGTACAAGCTGAAACCATTGGTTTTGTTTGTTTTTTTTGTAGTTACTTTCTGACATATTACCGTGGTAATTATTTTTTAGGTTTCAGATACAAAACAATCTACATGTAAATAAACAAATATATAGATTATATGTATTTGTAAATCATTGGACAGTTGAGCTTAATAATGACAATGGAGTTGTAAAAGGAGTTGCTTTTGGCCAACTTGATCATTGTTTCATTTTCCTCTCTGAGAAACAACTTCATTCAGTCCTGGATTGAATAGGTTTAATTAATTTCTTTTTTTTCCTTCATTCTACTTTGCTGTTGCTGGCAAAACTGGATGCAACTGATCAAACAGTTGTACAAGAAGGCAAATGTGTTTGTCACCCCTCTAATTTTGCCTCTAAATCACCGTTAATATTCAGTTGCCATGACAAACAAAAATATGGTTTTGTTGCAATGTGACAACAGTTTTTTTTTACATTTTATGTTTGGCATTGTTATTTTTTGTTTGATGGGATGCAGAATGAAATCAGAAGCGGAGTGAAACAAAATGTGGGCAAAAACGAGACAACCAAAAATGTGCTACAAAGTCACATTCTCAGCTTGAACTTTGACATGTTTCATCATGAACAAAAATAATTGCTGCGGAACTCATAGGATCGCCCATGCCGAAGCTCTTAACTGTGGAGGTCTTTGGAAACCTGTGCAATAGAACTTTCTGGACTTTGTTTCAACACCTGCTACAATCATTGGAGAATATCTTGCAGTGGGATGAACTGAAAATAAAGACACAAACAAAACAATGAAGCAGTGTCCTCCACGTATTGAGGGAATGATGAAGAACTTCAAACTGGTTTTCATTTGTGTGAGAGACAAGTGCTGTCACTTTCAAATTGACACATCTGACTGAAACATGATTGGTTTGAAGCCACTGTGTGTGGAGATATATTGACTTTGTATTAAAGAAATGTTGTCTGAAAACAAATGTTTGTCCGGCATTTTATATTGTTACGTGACAACTGCATTTACTCAGACTTGGCAACGTGATATGGAGAGCCACGATTAACTTTGAAAAGAGCTGAATTAAATCAAATAATAGGATTTCACAGCACCCCTCTCCAAGAAGTTTGGAACGCAGAGGTGAATTCCTATACCTTTTTTTAGACTGAAAACTTAACTTGACATCAAAGAATTAACATGACAAAAGCTCAAGTTTAACTCATTCACTGCCAGACATGGAAAAATGTGTCCACTCCAGTGGAAGGGTTTTTGTCATTATCACTCAAATTCCAGGACCCACAGAATATTGAGTTTTAGGACTACCTAAACGTTCAATGCAACATAAGAAACTTTAGACTCTCTTCTTTATTTCAGAAAAAAAGATTTAATTCCTAAATTATGTGAGTCTGAAGATATAAGAGCTTGAAATGAGGGTGGCTGTCCAAAATACAATGCAATACATACTGTATTGGTTTATATATATATATATATATATATATATATATATATATAACGCTTTAATGATGGCTGAAGCTGGAACAAAGCGCTATCATGGAAAAAAGGGAAATGCTGCCCCCTTGTGAAGGTAAAAAAAAACATGGCCAGAGGCCATGACCAGTGCTTTATCACCCCCCCAAACATGAAAAAAAACAAAACCCGAACAAATCCGGGAATGGCGGTTAATGAGTTAACCCCCCAAAAAAAGTTATTATTATTATTTATGCAGCCGTACCTCAAAATAAGAACCGGAATCCCCAAAGCTTGTCTTAAATTCATCTTTTGCTGTTGACACGTGTTTTGAGTCGACAGCAGACCATTTATATACTTTAAAAGTTTGAACCGCAACGCATGTGTCCACATTCTAGGGATCGTTTAAAAATATATCAGCCTCGACAGTAGTTTAAAAATAACACTTGTCTTCATGAGTGGATACTCAGAATTATGTGGTATATTCTTTTTAACACAAATGCATTGTCTAAATTCGTCAGCTTTGAAGCATTCCAGCTCGTACTTGACTCTAATGCAGACAAGTGCAATGGAAAATGAGGTGTTGGACAAAATAATATGCTAGTCCCCAAGCCCCTAACTACAGTACATTGGAAATGATGGAAAACCGTCATATTATCACAGCAACATCCTTTCCAAATGTCTCTGAGTTTCTGCACTTTGTCGCAGCAGACCTCACAACCACAGTCGCCGTGCAATAATTTGCAGGAAGTCTTGAACATAATTCTGTATCATGCCAAACCTGGTGCACAATTTTTATTTTGCATTATATTTTATTTCCCCTTTATCACAGATTTTTGTGCAGTTCTGAATAAACCGCTTGTATTCCTCTTGAATATTTTGGAGTCGACCAAGACTTAGCTTGAACTATTCAAGTTTTTAGTCGTGATTCCAAGATTTTTGACACAGCAGGTATCTGCTGTTCATACAACCGCTCATTGAAAATATCAAAAATGTCCAAAACAATGTTTGCTTTATTATATTATGACATTTCTCACGAATTATTCATGTTGAGTCACTGTCCATTGTTTAGTAGGCTGCAAAATACAGTCTACTCAAGTCAATAATAGAGTTGACTCACAACTTATTTACAAAAGAAAATATAATAATGAGAGAGAGAGAGAGAGAGAGAGAGAGAGAGAGAGAGAGAGAGAGAGAGAGAGAGAGAGAGAGAGAGAGAGAGAGAGAGAGAGAGAGAGAGAGAGAGAGAGAGAGAGAGAGAGAGAGAGAGAGAGAGAGAGAGAGAATTAGCAGTGTTGAAAATGAAATTACATTACATATACACACACATAATGTATCTAATTGCCTATACATAACGTAAGATGGTGGAAAAATGTGATCTCGCGGAAATTTGGAACAATACTGTTGCAATGGCAATTGGTCATCTGATCGATTGAAGCCACAAAAACACTTTTTTTCTTAATTTTACCTCATTCACTGCCATTCACAAATTCGGGAATTGAAAATATGACGTAAAGCGCCATTTGCGAATTTTTTGGGGTTTTGTTTTTTCCTGCTTGGGTGTCGATAAAGCGCTGGCCATGGCAACTAGCATTTTTTTCTTTTCCACAAGGGGGCACCATTTTCCTTTTTTCCACATTAGCACTTTGTTCCAGCTTTGGGTGTTGTTAAAGCGTTATATAACTCGCCCTCATTTCAAGCTCATATGACTCCAGACCCATATAATTTAGTAATTAACTCTTTTTTCCTGATGAAAGAAGAGAGTCTAAGGTTTCCAATGCTGTACTGAATGTTTATGTTGTTCTAAAACTCATTATTCTGTGGGACCTGGAATTCAAGTGACAATGAAAAAAAACCCTGCCACAAGAGTGGACACATTTTTGCAAATGTATGGCAGTGAATGAGTTAACGAATTACTTGTGTGATCCTTATTTCTCTTGCAAACTTCTCACATGTGACATGTTTTTTGGGGGGGTAGATGCGTGGCTGCCTCTGTGGTGTTCTCTAATCTCTTTTTTTGTAATGTCATACAGATATGATGGCATCGCTAAAACAAGTGACTCACAGAGGTCTCTAGTGCATTACAAGATTTTTGTGAGTATTTAACTGACAGTCTCGGTCTTTCAGATCACTGAAGCAACTTAATTTGTCAAACTCATCTTGTAGCCTCTTCAACTTTCATCCTCTTACCTTGTCGGTTTTGATATCTGGCTTCTTGATCATGACTTCCCCTTGCGTGGAGTCTTTTAAACATGCAAATATCCAATGGAATTTTTTTACTGTGATGCCTCAAGGGCATGCAGCACTGACTTTTGGTGCATCAGTCATAATTACACTACAGCTTCGATTAGAAAAATCGGCTGCAGCAACGAACAGGAAGCACAACCGATGAAGCAAACAGATGGTGCCATTTTTATGTTATTAGATTGCCTGATTAGCTGCCTCCTATATTTACCGACCAGCCTCATGACAAACACGCCGGTGTCTCCTTAAGTCCTTCTTCAAGTTGGATAAATGCCATGCACAATGGCTGATAAGGTTGTACCTTCACCTCCTCATATTTGCTCTCTCATCAATCCTCCAGAGAGAGGGGCTCTTCTCCTATCTGTTTACTTGGAAGGTGTACTGTCACAAAGGGAAAAGAAATGGAGAGCAAATCCCTGTTGCTTTTTTGTGTGGAAACTGTAATGACTTCTGTGACCTGCACCAACATTTCTCTACATCACAGGCGAGATGCCAATTCAGAAAGGCTAACACACATCGAGTGCCGCCCTATCTCAAGGCTGATGATCCTAATTGACTACTCACTGCGCCACATTTCACTCCATTGTTTTTTTTTCATCGTGGCGAGCCAGCAGGCCGAGCGTTAGGGTTGACGAGGGAGTGAATTAGGGCGAAGATTATGCAGTGATTCAGACTGTAGCTCATTAAGATCCAGCTAAGCAAGCAATCATCGAATCAATGTGACAGTGGACCCAAAAGCCACAGAAATGTGTAATAAATGGCAAAGCGATAAATTGGATTATCCACAGCCCCGTGGCCACGTTCTTTTTTTCGCAAATGACGAATCAATCCAATCAAGTCTTTTTTCAAGAGTCGAAAGAAGGAAAAAGGTCGGCCACAGAGGTTATCTGTCACGCAAGGGGCTTGTTAAAGTCGCTCCCACCGCACAGCTCGTTTCCACATGGTATTCAAGTCTCTGAAATATTCATGATGCACCATTAGCCCTTTATGAGCACATTTTATAATAAGACATGTACCGACATTTCAACTCCAGACAGAACAGTAAAAGTGTCACACGGGCATCATGCCTCATGCCTACTGATTCACTAAAAAGGTATCAGAAGCTGGAAAGAAAGCCGAGGAGCAATGAAGCATAAACCAATGCCGACACCGCAGTCAGTGATCATATTGCACATATTGGCATTGAAATGATAATGTGCGTTCACTCCATCTTCCTGCCACGAGCATGACTGGGACACGAGCCACATCAAATAAGAGTCATTAAAAATATTCCTCGTGAAAATATAAAGAAAGACACTCGGACGTGTGTTCGGGTGCAAATGCGTTCTGTTTCTTACGGGGTCAACGTACTCTCCACGTGCAAGACTTGAGACGTCATGTTGGGATTCAAGAAAGACTTTGCTGCCCTCTGCAGGAAACATAGGGTCATAAATGTCTTAACATTTATAACTACTGATGTGCAATTTCCATTCAATTTAACACAATTGATGTATTGAATTGTCGTGTTTTCTCCAGAGGCGCTTGTTAATGTTAATCACGCTGTTCTGAGGCATGATTAGTTACGCTTCATCGTACACAGCGGTGGAGTCACCAATGCATCTCAACCATTATGCACAGTGAAACAAATATTTGATTGCAGTTTTGTCGTTGTGTTAAAAAAGGGACCTTGAGCATGAAAGTGTCTTGAGTACTCTAGTTAGTTTCACAGAATGGCTTGGCTATGGTCCGTGGGAAAAATCTACCAGAAGTAAGCAGCGGTCGTTCTAAAAATGTACTGCACCGTGGCTTTTGTGTTTATGTCCCTATGCTGTTATTTACAATCTTCTGTCTTATGTTCCCCAAGTCCTTACAGCCTATATGTGTCCAACAATAGGGCTGTGATGTCAGATTGCTGTCATTAAAATAAAAATAATAGATAGTTAGATGGATGGATGGATGGATGGATCGATGGATATATTCATTCATTCTGTAACGTTCAGTGCTTGTGTTATGCATGTTTGGGGGCTGGGCTTGTTGGGGTCCCGTGACGACACACACGGAGAGAAGGGAGGACCCAAGAACGGGGGTTAAGCAGGATGCCTGAGGGATTGTCTGCGCGTGAGTTGTGGCGTAACAACAGCTCCTGTTTGTGTGATAAAACTGCTAAATTTGTTAATAAAAGACCGACTCGCTATACCAGCGACTCTGCGCATCATTTGTCACGCTGAGGGGCATTACATTGGTGTCAGAAGCTCCGGATTTTCCGTCGTACGCTCAACTGCTGAAAAAAAAAATGTTCGGCAACTTTGCTACGGTAAAGGAGGAGGCCGTTCAGCACGGCGACCCGGCTACGGTAAAGAAAGAAGCAGCGCCATGCGTGATAGACATGCCAATGTCAAGTGGCACACAGCGAGGTCATGTTTATGATAATTATGTTGACAATCCGTGCCGAAATGAGCGCGAGTCCGCCATTACGGCGCCACGCCGGGATGTAGCGGCCACGAGGGTTGACGGAAGCATTGATGGCGGCGCCCTGGGGTTGGCTTGGCCCCCCATGAAACCCCCCAAGTTCTCCGGGAAAGGAGGTTGGGAGGCTTATCGGGCCCAGTTTGAATTGGTGGCAGACGCGGCAAACTGGCCAGACAAGGTGAAAGCGGCACAGTTGGCACTTTCATTAACCGACGAGGCTACTTCCTGTCTACTGCTACTAAGCCCTGGAGAGAGACTCAATTACTGCGCGCTGGTGGGCACCTTACAGAGGCGTTTCGGGGATGTTAATTTGAAGGACTCCTTGCGCTGCGAGCTAAAACGGCGTGATCGACATCCTGGGGAGCCGCTGCCTTGTCTTGCCCATGAGATCGAGAGCCTCGGCCGGCGGGCATATGCTGGGATGCCAAAGGACATCCAAGATGAACTTATCCGGGACCAGTTCATCCAAGCACTCAGACCAGATGAACTGCGCCTACACGTCCAGCTTGCCCACCCAGCGGCGCTCGGAGAAGCACTCGCTCTTGCTACGGAGAGGGAGATCGCAGCCAGAGGAGTACTACCGACGGCGGCTTGCCCCGTTTTGGCGACCTCGCTGTCAGGAGGTGAGGAGCGCCAGCCAGCGTGGGTGGATGAGCTGGTGTGTGCGATAAATACCCGCCCAGCACAACGGGAGGAAGGAAGTGGTCGACGTGCTCGCCCTGCTGTCTGCTGGGGGTGTGGCCAGCCAGGTCATCTGCTACGACGCTGCCCAAAGATGTTGAACCACCAGGGAAACGGGAAAGGGTCTGCGTAGCCCGGTCAACGCGGACCCCTCCAGTGAGTAGCCGGAAATTACAATCTGCACGTGGAGAGAAAGCGATCATGGTGGGGTGGACAGACGTGGGGGACCCCAGTCATGTTCGCGTGCAAATTGGGGACATTTCCTGTACAGCCTTGGTGGACACTGGGTCGTCAGCCACAATTGTGAGGCCTGACGTTGTTCCAGCGGGAACCGTCTTAAAATCGACCCTCACAAAACTGAGGACCGTGACCGGTGAAACGGCCAAGATGCAAGGTGAAGGGAACTTTGTTTTCACTCTGGGGGGTTTGTCGACAACCCACTCAGCTTGGGTAGCTGACGTGAGTGACCCCTGTATCTTGGGACGAGACTTTTTAAAAGCCGCAAAATGTGTGGTGGACTTGGGAGCTGGAGTACTCATCCTGCCGAGCGGTCAGCATGTGGAGCTGATCACGGCGTCTCGACAGAGTGCACCAGAGGTGGCCATCAACACGGCGGAACCGTCAGCAGAGAGCACGGATGCACCGATGACCCAAACCAGCCTGACCAAGACAGCAGCAGTGCTGACTCCTCAGCTTTCTACGGTAGATTGGGTAGAGTTCGCTCGGCCTGTGATGGTCTCCCCACCGGGGGCGCCAACTGGATCCAACCCAGCCATGCCAGTCAATTTGACCCCGGGTCAATCAGCAGAGAGCCGGACTGGGGCTATCCGGTCCATTTGGCAGAAGAACTGTGATGGCTTAAGTGTCGAGCAGCAGGAGCAGTTATGGCAGGTACTGTGGGAATTTAATGACATTTTTGCTCTCAGTGAGAATGAGGTGGGCCTCACTCACTTGGTCGAGCACCACATCGACACGGGTGACGCGCGACCAGTGAAGGTTCGTCCTCGACGCCTGCCTCTAGCCTAGCAGGAAGCCGCAGATCAAGAGATCCGTGCCATGCTCAAGGCAGGGATTATCGAGCCCTCCGACAGTCCGTGGGCGTCTGGCGTGGTCATGGTCCCCAAGAAAAAGAGCACCAAATCGCGGTTTTGTGTGGACTACAGACCGCTCAATAAGGTGACAAAGAAAGACTGCTACCCACTACCACGCATAGACGAGACCTTGGATCTGGTCTCGGGTTCTGCATGGTTCTCGTCACTTGACCTGCGGAGTGGCTACTGGCAAGTCCCTCTCACCACAGAGTCCAAGCCCAAGACGGCATTCTGCACCACACGAGGACACTGGCAGTTTAAGGTCATGAGTTTTGGCCTATGCAATGCACTAGGGACATTTGAGCGTTTGATGGACACAATACTCACAAACATTCCGAAGCAAAAGTGCCTGGTGTATTTGGATGATGTCCTCGTCCATGGTAATTCTTTTCAAGTGGCACTGGAATCTCTGAGACTGGTGCTGGGGAAGATTGCGGCAGCTGGGCCGAAACTGCACCCAGATAAGTGCCACTTCATGCAGCAAAAAGTGGAATTCTTGGGCCATCTAGTGGACGGTAAGGGCATCAGCACGCTGGAGGAGAAAGTCAGCACAATCAAAGACTGGCCAGTACCAAGGGACCAGAAGCAGTTAAAAAGTTTTTTGGGACTAGCTTCATACTACAGGCGGTTTGTGAAAGGATTTTCTTCTATTGGAGCACCCTTGTTCCGCCTCCTGAAAGATAATGAACCCTTCGTGTGGCTGCTGGATTGTCAGGAGGCATTCTCCAGCCTAAAAAAAGCCTTCATGAACGCTCCTGTCCTCACCCCTCCTGATCCATCCCTGCCTTTTTTGCTGGACACAGACGCGAGCAATGTCGGCATGGGGGCAGTGTTGTCCCAGGTGGGGCCAGAAGGTGAGCGAGTGGTAGCCTATTTCAGCCGCACTTTCAATAAAAGTGAACGACGGTACTGCGTTACAAGACGTGAACTGCTAGCAGTTGTTCTGGCGACACGCCACTTCAAGTACTACCTGTGTGGCGTGCCCTTCACCATCAGAACAGATAACGCCGCACTGCAGTGGTTGATGTCGTTCAGGGAACCAGAAGGCCAAGTAGCACGGTGGCTCGAGGAGCTGCAAGCATTCCACTTCACTGTGGTGCATCGGGCTGGGGCTCAGCACGCTAATGCAGATGCACTTTCCCGGCGGCCATGTTCCATTAGTGGCTTCAGCTATTGTGACCGGCGAGATGCCAGGGAGTTGGAGCTTTGCGGGGAAGCGGCTGCTGCTGTGCCGACATGCTGCACCCTGGAGGCTGTGGACACTGCTGAGTGGGCTTTAAAAACAACAGGAGGACCACGATCTCAACCCCGTGCGGCAGTGGGTCCAGAGTGGCAGGAGGCCGCCCTGGGAAGGCGTGATGGGACTCTCTGTTGCTTCCAAAGGCCTTTGGAGCAAGTTTGATGGCTTACGCCTCAAGGACGGCGTGCTGCAGAGAGCCTGGAAAGAACCTGCCACCGGAGAAGAGAGATGGCAGGTGGTCGTGCCAAGAGCTCTCAGAGAGACGGTGCTGAGAGCATGTCATGGGGGCACCGGCTCGGGACACTTTGGCAGCACAAAGACCCTCCGACGGCTATGCCAAGGGTTCTATTGGGGGCAGCACCGACGGGACGTAGAGGACTTCTGTCGGCGCTGTGATGAGTGCATGGCCTACAAAGAACCTCAAGCCCAATCACACGCACCACTTCAGCAACAAAGGGTTGGTGCGCCCATGGAGAAAGTTGCTGTGGACATCATGGGCCCTTTCCCTGTGACAGACAGAGGGAATCGCTACGTGCTGTGTGCAATGGACTATTTTACCAAGTGGCCAGAGGCATACGCACTGCCAGACCAAGAGGCGGAAACAGTAGCTGATGCGCTACTGGAGGGCATGTTCTGCCGGTTTGGAACTGCAGATATCATCCACAGTGACCAAGGCAGAAATTTTGAGTCCAGGGTGTTCGCTGCTCTGTGTGAACGCCTTGACATGCAGAAGACGCGCACCACTCCCTTGCATCCGCAGAGTGATGGACTTGTGGAACGATTCAACCGCACCATGCAACAGCAGCTCGCCATCCTCACCTCCACACACCAACGTGACTGGGACAGGCACATCCCACTGGTGCTGATGGCTTATCGATCAGCGGTTCAGAGTTCCACCAGCTGTACCCCTGCTCTGCTGATGCTGGGCCGGGAAATACGGACACCGGCAGAAATGGCGTTTGGAAGACCACCAGGCGGCCCAGAGGACCAGCCGGGGCTGGAGTATGCCCGTCGACTGCAGGATCGGCTGGAGGCAGCGCACGCATTCGCACGGGACCAGCTGGAGAAAGCCGGAGCACGCCAAAAGAGGAATTATGACGTGCGGAGCAAGGGGCGAGACTTCCGGGCCGGGGAACTGGTTTGGGTGTATACGCCCAAACGGAAAAAAGGCCGCTGCCCCAAACTAGACAGCCACTGGGATGGCCCTTGTCGGGTACTCGAGCGGGTGGGGGAGGTTGTTATTGGGTAGCGGTCCCCCCAGGGGCAGGAAAATTGCTCTACATCGGGACAGGTTCACCCCCTACCGGGGCAGCAGTATTCCTGTATTTGAGGCGGGGTCTGCTTCGTCCACGTCAGGTAATCTGGTTAGCCCAGGTTCCCCACCCTCCTCCAGTTTTGCCCCGAGTCAGCCAGCGCAGGGGGGAACCGAGCCACAGCCAGGTCGACCACAGAGACGCAGACGAAGGCCACAGCGACTTGAGGACTTTTTTGTTGACCCCTCGGGGCGAGGGTTTCATAAAGGGGAGGGTAGTGTAACGTTCAGTGCTTGTGTTATGCATGTTTGGGGGCTGGGCTTGTTGGGGTCCCGTGACGACACACACGGAGAGAAGGGAGGACCCGAGAACGGGGGTTAGGCAGGATGCCTGAGGGATTGTCTGCGCGTGAGTTGTGGCGTAACAACAGCTCCTGTTTGTGTGATAAAACTGCTAAATTTGCTAATAAAAGACCGACTCGCTATACCAGCGACTCTGCGCATCATTTGTCACGCTGAGGGGCATTACAATTCATTCATTCATTCATTCATTCATTCATTCATTCATTCATTCAGTCAGTCAGTCAGTCAGTCATTCATTCATTCATTTTCCGGACCGCTTTCTCTTCATTGGAGGTATCTGTAGATATATATTCTGTAAATCGTTGTAAATCATTACAAAAAATACACATCTGCTCTTTTTGTGTCTGCAAACAGAATGAAGGAATTTTTCTTTTCACGCATGTTTGCCCTACAGTCAATCTCCTGAAAAAAAAACTGTTAAAAGTTGCATTCATATTAGTCTTTACATTTAGGCTTATTTCTTGATAAAAGTCTTCCCCTTACAGCTCATTAGCACATTGGTCTCAAACGTCAGCTAAAATACTTAGCAAATCTAGGGATAATAGCTTCGTAATGGGAAAGCACAGAAATTATGGCATGGAATAAAACCGGACAGAGCTGTCTGCGCCATAACACTTTCAAGTGAATAATTTGATAATAATTAAAGACACATGAAACCAGGAGCAGCGGAACCATTATAGCTTCCCTGTAAACATGTCCATTTGGACACAATTAGATCACATTCCGGCAGAGTTTGTGTTTGGAGCATGAGTACTAGATGCTGCAAAATTGAGTTTCAGCTGAAAAAAAACAAAAGGTTGTGAGTGCCATGATGAGCAGAGGAAAGGAACTCTGGCACCAACCTCTTGATTTCTCTGAGCATATATCATCCATACACCACCAAGCAATTAAATCTGAAATTGAATAAATGCAAGCTGGAAGAAATAAAAGCTTTGCATCCACTACAAGTCGCCCTCTAATGAAGAGTGCTCTCTGCTTGTGGCTTTTAGAAAATATGGAAGGCAAAATCATTTGATGAAGACCATTACTGTGTGGGCATTGAAATGTGTTGGACAGATGATGATTGGGCTTGTTCATCATTTATTCATCAATTTATCTGAACAGTAATCGTGCTGAGTGCACGTAAAAGTGTGAATGTGACTGTTTGTAATCCACCACTACACACCTTCACGACGCCTCAGTTCTGGTGACCAGACATGATTAGATGTGCCAAAAATTAATCGGAAGCTCAGTGGGGGATCGAGCCTTTTCTGTTGCTGTTCCCACTCTCTAGAATGACCTGCCACTGACCATTCGGCAAACCACCTCGCTGCCCATCTTAAAAGCCGCCTCAAAACTCACTTGTACTCTTTGGCATTCGACGAGGCATAATTCCAATTTGATCTTTGTTTCACTCCCTGGAGCTTTCTACTATCTTTGTCACTGCTTTATTCCCTCTATATAATGGCTGTCCATGTTAAGCGCTTTGTTACAGCCTCAGCTGTTGTTAAAGCACTATATAAATTAATATATATTGTATTGTATTGTATTGTATAATTCTATATTCACCCAAAAATATTAGGCCTACCCACGTTGAAGTACAGCGCAGTAGACGACCAACTGAAACTACAATGCAGACATATCTACCATCTACTGAGGAATGGTGATTACAACTTGAAAATCTTGTCATGCAATTCCAGATTGATACCTGTGCATTAGCATTTCACTGTTTTTTTTCTTAATTTTTTTCAATTAAAAGAAACATACCAGTAGATATTATTCTGGATGTTTTACCCCATTGCCCAGTCACCCATTTTTTATTTGAAAACATAAATTGAATGTGTATTATATATGTTTCAAATGATATTGATGTTTGTAACAAATATTAAATAAACAATAACAATTATATAACACAATAACAAAAACGTTTTTGTGTATGGGAAAATAATCAAGGGGTCACCAGTGATCAAGGGCCACAAGTTGCCCATCCCGGGGCTAAATCCTAAATTAAATAAAACAAGAAAAGAAATGTGACTGCAGCGTATCCATGGAGACTTTTGTCACAGACTGAGTTCACTTTGAGTTTAGTTTTCACAGTTTTGGGTGATGTCTGTTTATTTTTGCAGAATGTTAACAGCTCATTAGACTATGAACAAAACAGCAGTGCTTGGGGCTGCTGTTGATTGATGGACACATGGGAGCTAAATGAAAGGAATGTGAGATGAAACTGAAGTGTTTCTTTTTCACAATTTGATCGTATCATCATATATGGAGTTATTTTTGCATGCATGTTGCTCCTTGTTATACAGCCCCCGGCCGACCTGTATAGGAGGAAAGACTGTATTTCTGATTTACAGTTGAAAATAAAATGGAAGTATCTTTCAAGATGTGTGGTCCGGCACAAATAAATGATGTAAAAATAAGATGAAGACAAATATTAAAATTGGCATAATATTGCATTTAATGTGTACTACAGTGTTAGTTATAAAAGGGCAGTTTTCAATAATGGGCAAGCTACCCTTTCATACCAACAGGGGACAGTGCATAGTCAGACAAATTAAGACCTGCACTTCAGAGACATGAATAGGTTTGAAGTCCAAGTAAATAAATAAATACGCAAATAAATAAAGAGTACATTAATCATTCAACCTTTTGGCAACTCTTTCAAGTGTTAAAAAGAAAATGTGATGCAGATGCAAAATGTTCACTCACCAAAAATACTAAATTGAAAGATGCCACAACCATTCAGAATATTACTATTTGTATTATACGTATATAGGGATGTTGTGCATGGAATACATCGTCAGGTAACATATCATGAATATGTATCTGTGAGAACAATACTGTAAACATCTCACTTCATTTGTTGCTCCCCTGAAATATTTGAAACAACTCCCATCTTCATCTGGGCCTTTTAAATCTTTGAATAAAAAATTAGATTGCTTAATGATCTGTGCATTATCATACTTCACACACAGACACACACACACAGACATATACAGACGCAGACTCACACTCGACACACACTCGACACACACACACACACACAACATTTCTGCTACAGATGCATGTAAAAGCTTTAGCCCTCAGTGAAATGAGAGCGGGAGGAAATAATGTGTGTTTTGTGTGGCAGTTAAAAGCCGGCCTGATTGCATGTAATGCAGTGGAAATCACTCAATCCTTTTAAGGTGTTCACTCAACGAGAGGCAGCCAAAATGTATATCCGGATGTGGTTAGTGGACAGATGCAAACAATTCCTATGATTGGCGCCCAGGACAATTTCAGACAAGGTCAAAACATTGATGCTGGGAACAGTGTAACTCGTGCAAATTAAAATCGAATGTTAATGGGAGTTCCAGCTTTGAGTTGTAAAAGTAGACGAAATATTCCAATTATATCAACAAAGAGAAGAAAAGAAGTGATAAATTGATCTGAAATTTCATTATGTTTTTAAATTCCAAAAGCAGCCAAGACAATATTTCCTGGTTTTCCCGCTAAAATTGAATGGCTAAAATTGAATGGCCAAAATTGAATAGCCAAAATTGAATGGCCAAAATTGATGAAATCATTTTAAACTTCATTTGATTAAACATGTTTAATTCAATCTTAATTACACTGTCTAAATATCCCATGACTGCCGAAGTGTAGGGAATAGCAGAGGAAAATAATTATTTACAATAGCATTATTTAATATTGTGATTTACATAATTGCTTGTCAATGTTTTCAAGTAATGATTTACAGATTGTGTTGTGTTGTGGGATTGTGTGGATGAGACCTTGTTTTTTTGAAGGACACTGAAATTACAGAATGTCAAATACTGCCGTATTATCCAGTGCATAAGGCATAACCCTAATGAATTGATGTATTTTCAAACTTTTTTCCATATATAATGAATGAAAATAGTTTTGAAATATAATATACCGACATATTGCATTTTTCCAAATGAAAGACACACCATATTATAAGGCGCTACAGTAGAGGCTGGGGTTACGCACTACTTCTGCAGGGGGAAATGGAGCTGGTGGCTGCTTACAGTAAATGCAATACCCGTTGTTGCTCAATATTACTTCACATGTAGGGCGCACCGGTGTACTGTAAAGGCGCAGGATCATCTTTTGAAGAAAATCAAGGTTTATCAGTGTGCCTAATACACCGGAAAATACATCCTTCACACACACGTGCACACACGCACATGCACACATATACACACACACGCACACACACACACACACACACACACGCACGCACACGCACGCACGCACACGCACACACACACACACACACACACACACACACACACACACACACACACAGAGTAAATATACTTGGAGTGGGCCAAGGTCTGTCAAAGGCGGTGGTCATCAACCTCTTTGACAGTGAGAGCTATTCTATGTGTACGGTTGTAGTGAAGGATTCCAAAATGATACACCTGAAGTAACATATCTGTCCAAATTACCATTAAAAATAATAATTTATAATACTTAATTCTTATAATTTTACTCAGATTATTTTAAAGTTGACTCATAACACTGGGGGTACTGCTCCACACCTGCACTATCTACCTTAAATAATTACATGATAAGACTTAAACAATGTAAACATTGATCATGTTTTCTATCATTTCCCTTAACTCATTGACTGCCATTTCCGAATTTATTTGGGAATTGTCAATATGACGTAGAGCGCCATTCCCAAATTTGTTGTTTCAGATTTTGGTTATTCTTGCTGGAGTGCTGATAACACGCTGGTCATACCTCTGGCAATGTTTTTCCCTTCCACAAGGGGGCAGCATTTCGATATTAGCGCTTTGTTCCAGCTTCAGCTGTTGTCAAAGCGCTCTATAAACTAATACAACATTGCATTATATTTTGGACAGCCACCCTCGTTTCAAGCTCATACAACTTCAGACCCACATAATTTAGGAATGAACTCTTTTTTTCTCATGAAAGAAGAACGTCTAAGGTTTCTTACACTGAATTGAATGTTTATGTCGTCCTAAAACTCAAATACTGTGGGTCCTGGAATTTGAGTGAAAATGACAAAAACCTTGGCACTGGAGTGGACACATTTTTGCACATTGTCTGGCAGTGAATGAGTTTATACATTGGATAATATATTAAATATGTTTGTGTTTTATTTCATGGACAAGCTGTTTTTATTGCTTATATGATCATAGTGTAATCCTTTTATGGGAAAAACAGTAAGAGGATGACGAATGCTCACCAGTAAAAATGAATTCCTTATACCCCTATGGAACATTATAAATGTCTCATTTATCCTTTGAACATTTTCTGTGTAGCTAAATCTTCCCTCAAATAGTCTGTTCCCAAAGCCCTTCCCCTTTTGCAAGGAACAAAAGGAAGCATGACTCAAGGGGGAGATCATTATCTGAGCTGTTGGGAGCTGAGCAGCCGCAGCGGAAAGGATATGTTGAAGGGTTGCAGTTAACTTTTTTTGTACATTTCTGTTTTATTATGATTATGATTACTATTGTGATTATTTTTAACTTTCCTTTAACAAGGTGCACACAATGAAAGTTGTTCCCTGTCTCCCGTTGCTACTGCGTTATATTAATGGTCTGGATGGAGAACTCAAAGTCAACTTCTCAGCCCCTCTAATGGTAAGAGAACAACTCATTGGTTGACCACCTCACAAAATATACAAAACACACAGCAGTTGTAGTTTACAGACCAGCATTGGTGTTGTTACCTGGAAATGTCATAATTTTGTTTTTGGTTACATCTGAGTGTGGAAGTTAGGCCGAAGCAAAAATGGCCCAATATAGTGCGTTTATGAGTGTACCAATAGTAGTAATTAAACGGAATTTCCAAATTGGTAGCTCTTGGTTTATAAACCTCAGCAAAAAGTGGTAAATATATGTCTCTATCAAGTCGCCTCAATACAATACAGTACTTATAATATTGCTGAAGTGACTGAAATAAGAATAGCAGAATGTAACTGTCCTATAAATGAAAGAGATCTAAGGCACACCCAGAAATCATCATTTTACTCTACAGAAACTCTTTTTATGAGAAAAAAATATTTTGGAGAACAAATACGTGAGATCTCTGAAGAGATGCTTTCACTGATGAATTTGGTATTGGACCGACGTGTTATATGTATACACCTCAGAATCTTAATTGTTTACCAAGATATTTTCGTCATGTACGTATCTTAGTCTGCTTCTAATTTTTTTTCTTTACTTCAAGACAAATTATATGGAAATTACAGGAAAATATACTCTGATAGATTGAATCAATGAGAAGAAACCTGTATTGTGTTATTTCTTTCAAGATGGAAACGTCTTCACAAGCTCCATGCCTATAGTTCACCTTGTTCTAGGGTGAATTAAATGGTGTTGTAGCATAGTTAACTAAGTCTCCTACAAAGACTGAATGAACCGTGCTCAGAAAGCCGATTTATATACAGTAGTTTTTCAGTTGACTAGATACTGTATATGCGGTAGGAATTGATGTGCAATGGAACAGTCTATATTGGGTATTAAAAATATAAAAGAAATCATGTATCATCATGTATTCTATTCAAAAGTTAAATGCAACAGAGCGGCACTCTGTACATTTACTGTACAGGATAATAAATAAATAAATAAATAAATAAATAAATAAATAAATAAATAAATAAATAAATACATACATACATACATACATACATACATACATACATACATACATACATACATACATAAATAAATAAGCTCACTGGTTGTCTTGAAATTGTATTAACAGAAAGTTATATTTTCTTATATTTAAGTACAAATGTTAAAGTAACTCAAAATAATTGTAAACATATTTGGCGAAAATAGAACCTCAATACGGAACTTCTGTATTTTCATTTTAATGTCACACTTGGAAACCTAAAGGTTTTTTCGAGGTGCAAAAGGTTTGATACCCACGGTGGTGGTACATATCTAATTTTACTGAGAGTGAGCAGAGGCAAACTCTCTTCGTAGAGGCCCACTAATATTCAGACAATAAAAACACAGACTAGGAAATTGCAATCTTAAAATTAGTGCAATTGCATCATTTTTGCAGGCAACATACACATTTAGGTTCCTGTGGTTTTCAAGTAGACATATTGATTCTAAACTAATAGGCACTTTTATCTAATGGCATTTTTTCACTTGGTGCCAGGAGCAATCTGTCTCGTGTTTGAATTGTTAATTGCTTGTATAGACCACACAACTCTTTTGTTCAAGTTCAAATTCATCTCAGAAGTATTTTTTTGCGAACTATTTAATAATGTATCTGTATATGGATTACTTTTGAAAACCTGTGGAGGTAAGATTTAAATTAAAAAAAACAAAAAGTTTTTTTGTAAAAATAAATACAAAAATAAAACCAAAAAGGTGGAGGAATGTACTTGTGTGCTGATTTTTCAGTTAATTATTTTAATACCCTTGGCATGAGTTGACCAACCCACCTGTGAATCTGCCCAGCACTGTAGCTGCAATAAATGTGTCTTCAATGTATTCATACAAAACCTCATTCCAATGAAGTTGGAACATTGTGTTCAACATAAATCAAAACATAATTGCAATGATTGAATTTTTTAAATTGTTTTTACCAAATAATCATGAATTTCGAATTTTATGGTTACAACACATTCGAAATATTTTTGACCAGCTGTGCACCCGCAGGATGTGGTTTTGCATTATCTTGCTGAAAAAAATCAATTGTCTATAAGAAAAAAAATATTATTCAAACGTTTTGGTATCAATGGTGATTCCACAGATGTGTAAGTCATCACTTCCATTGGCACTAACAGAGGCCCATACCAGCACATATGTTGGCTTTCGAACTATGCGTCTATAACAGTCCGGGCCATTTTTTCCCCTCTTTGAAGACACAATGTCCACAATTTCCAAAATCAATGTGGAATGTGAACTCTTCAGACCAATGATTTTCAACCACTGTGCCGCGGTACACTAGTGCTAGAGAGCGTCAGGTGTGCCATGAGAAACTATCTACTGCCCCTTTTCAAAATGTAAAATTTTACAAACATGTATTAATCATTTTCTCCCAATATTATGTAATTGTCCAGTGTCTGTGCTGAAAAGACTGGGAGGGTAATTTAATATTCGTATGCATGCAAAAAATACTGTGCAACAAACCAATGACTTAAAATAACCATGTGAGTTAAATGGGGTTTATGTGTGTGATTGATCAGTTGAACAATTCTAGCCATTCATCCACCCATCCATCCATTTTCTTATCTGCTTATCCTCACAAGGGCCAAATGGAACTATAATATGGATATATGAAATGGATGACGAATTTTTTTTTTTTTTTTCAGGTTGAAGAGCCAAACTCTATAGAGTGATATTATTCTTCAAAATCCAACCCACCACCTCATCTGGAAACCATGAACACTTCTGCCCAACCACTCTCCAACAACACCCCAATCTGCTACACCATTAATAATCCTCCGTTCAAGTTTGTGCCCACCATCGCCTCAGCATACTTCTCCTCCATCTTCAGTGTGCTGGGTATCTCCTCCAATCTCATCGCCTTTGTGGTTCTTATCAAGTCATTCCAGAGGACTCACAGCAGCTCACGTTCTTCCTTCCTCATTTTCCTGGGCGGCCTGGTAGTCACTGACTTTATGGGTTTGCTGGTTACAGGCAGCATTGTGGTGTCCTTTCACATAATACACTTCAACTGGCGTTATTTAGACCCACACTGTCATTTCTGCAACTTCATGGGAATGTCGATGGTCTTCTACGGACTGTGTCCGTTGCTGCTTGGCGCCGCGATGGCGTTGGAGCGCTTCATTGGCATCACCCGTCCATTTACACGCAGCACCACCGTGCCCAAGAGACGAACAGTCTTCCTGTTGTTGCTGGTGTGGTTCATTGCTGGCTGCATAGCGTTGTTGCCTCTGGCAGGAGTCGGGAGCTACCACATGCAGATGCCTGGCTCCTGGTGTTTTTTCAACATTAGTTCAGAGGGAAGTGACCTGACCTTTTCTCTGCTCTTCTCCATGCTCGGCTTGACATGCATCGCAGTGTCCTTTGTGTTGAATACCATCAGTGTTGTGACACTGATCAAGGTATGTTGTGGACAGGATAAAATGCAACGTCCCCGTGATCAGGAATTGGAAATGATGGTGCAGTTGATCCTGATCATGGCCATTGCTTCCATTTGCTGGTGCCCGATGCTGGTAAGTCTATTTGTTCACATTAAATAGTATGTATCAAAATATTGCAGTCACGTTTTCACAGCTAATTATGGACGCAGAAGGCATACTCACGATAATTATCAAGTGAGAACTAAAACTGAAAAAAAAAACCTGAGGGATTCATGACAAGGTCAGAACCTGTCCTGCAATTTAGCATCACGAAAGCTTTGATGTTTGCCTATATAAGGAGAGGAGACTCCGATAAAAAAACAGTTAAGGAAACATCCATGATGTATTTCAAAAAGGGTTATCACTGTAGATCATCTCAAAACTGTGTAAAGAGTTGAATCCAAGTTGAAGCACTAGCATATCCGAAAGGCATCCAAAGCATCTGGCACCCTTTTCTGACATTTTTTAAAAATCTGGACTGCAATAATGAGGCATCATCTCATCCCAGGACATTTTACTGTGCTTCCTTTCTACATGCTTCATTGCTCCTCACAAATGCAACATCCTCGTGAGTTTAACTAAAAACTTGCAGATCATCCGCAGGATTTTAATGCTTCAGTTGTCAATTGCTGTCCAGCAGAGGCCAAAACAGCATCATCAAAAAGAAAACTTATGTAAAATGTATGTTCGGGTAATCTCCGTGGTGATAGCTAAAATCAGCCAAATGTGCAAGCTGAAAGCAAATGCTTGGAAAACATTTGCCAGAGGACCATAGAAGGCTACTTTCAGGATACATTTAGTGATGCATCACTGTCAGTTTTTGGCCTTTTTCTGTTGCAATAGCACCTCAAAATACACTGAGACTATAAAGTACAACGTAGGAGGTGATACACATGGCTATCCAAATTGCTGATACCATTTGTTTTCATTTGGTTAACACCGGGAAATAAAACATATTTGCTGCTATCTCGAATGTGATCCTCTCCCCTCATTATTTTAACTCTGTAATCCAATAATCCAATAAATAGTTTAAAGACTACATCTGGTCCCATACAATGACTAGAATTGAGAAAGGATTATCATTATTTCGGTGCTGCAGTATGTTTGCTGCACTGGCTTCCTATAAACAGACTTGATTAAAGAACTAAATCATATTTGGGCAACTCCCATCCTCAACGGGCGCTATCCTCCATGTTTTCGATGTTTCCCTCCTCCAACATAACTGATTCAAATGATCCGGTCATTACCAAGCTCGGAAGAACCCTGATAATGTCCCTGATGAATCAGGTTTGTTAGAGGAGGGAAACATTTAACACACGTAACATTGTGGGCCTCCAGGGCCAGAGTTTCCGACCCCTGCATGGAATATTCATGCAACATCCTACCTTAAAGATCTTGCCTTACCTTATCAACCTCAGTTGTCAGTTGTCATCAAAGTTAGAAATTGGTATTATGTTTATTTGACATTTTATTGTACGATATGTTCTCCATTTTAAGTGACAGTTAAGAACGATAGAAAGACTTCATATCTCCTTCTACCGAAACACATTCATCATTCGATATCCAAGCATCTTTTGCTAATAACTCATTTTTTACATTCGGACCACAGTAAAGAATATTTATGTCAAAACACGCCTTCGCATTTCATAATGTTTATGATATGATTTTTTTTCAATACTAAACAATGGTTTCACAAAACAATGTCATATTTTTTAAACTACTAGAGTTTACCAAGTCACATTCTGCACATAAAGATTTACATTTTCACATTGTGTGTATTTATGCTAATTTGCCCGCAGCAAACAATATGGGTGTGATGTTTACAGGCCAGTTAAATGGAATATTTATTGCCCGGTCTAACCCTGGTTGTGTGATACCTTGCACAGATTTATATTCTGGTGAACTCTTCGACTGTGGAAGCCGTAAAAGATGAAAGTGTTTTGTTATACATACGCTTGGCCACCTGCAATCAGATATTTGACCCGTGGATATACATCATGTGTCACGTTTCCCGAATAAGGCGAGTGAAATGTGAAAGGACACCATAATCGTCAGTGACCACTCTTAACTTCGGTCTGTGCGCTCCAACAAGCCAAACCACGTTGATTCATTTCCACATCTGTTCTCCTAAAACCCATTCTATCTGCATAATACTAGGTTAGCTTCTTTGTGATGCCACTGCTGTCTGTACTTGCTTTCTGGTTCTTGTCATTTATTCTTGGCATGTTACATCAAGCTGTCCTTTAACATCAGCGGGCATGTAAACTTTTGTAGGGAATTCAGATCATCTAACGGCGTATGAAAAGTTGCAGACTGTCCACAATTCAAAAAAGTAGTTATTTTATTTTAAACTTAACCAAGAAAGTCCAATTTTCCACAAACCAAGATCTTATTCCCAGATCTGACTTATTCATAGTTGGCTGACTTATCGAAGGCTAAATGCAGCTGACATGATTTGAGTTCCGACCACAGACCCCCAACCCACCCTCCAAAAAAATATAATCAAAACAAAATGCTCGAATCACAAATCAGGGCACAATATTGAATATTCGTTTTTTAAACATACAGAATATGGAGACCTTTTGGGTGTCCTGGAGGATAATTTGTTTATTTTCTTTTTAGTTTTGGAGTGGAGTGCATGTGAATGTGCATAAAATGTGTGCATGAAAAATTTATTGACACACAATATGATATGAACTGTTTTTTTTTAAATATATTGCCATTTCCTCTGACAAGGTATCTAAAGTACATACTGAAGAGTAAATTAGCTTCATGGTCACTCGGCATGGGTTGTCTACGTCAACTGACTGTTCAATGAAGCAAACTTTTAATTTCCCCCCAAAAAAAAGCTGCAGTCGAAAGGTTAATGTGACTTACTGTTCATTTAATGCAAATCCAATTAATTCCACTAATTTCATTCTTAGCTCTCATTTCCCATCACACTGATCTTGTTAATTATGTGTGATTAATGCAAGTCGGACTTCCTTTGTGAATTTCCACCTCATCGAAGGAATTTTAATTATGCTAATTTCATTTGTTTCCTTCCTCCTCTGCCAGGTCTTTATTGCACAAACTGTGCTGAGTGGACATCCTCTCCAGGTCATATATCTTTTGCTGTGGCTGCGCTTTGCCTCTTGGAACCAGATCCTAGACCCATGGGCGTATATCCTGTTTCGCAGGGCGGTATTACAGAGAGTCTACCCTCGCATGGACTGGTCCCAGTGGTCTCAATGGTCCACCTTAAACCAATCATTCAGGAGTACCATTAACAGACTTACTCATTCTTCTTCGCTTGGAAGGCACCTGAGCTCAGATGAAATTGGACAAAATGAAAAATTAAATGAAACACCCCATACGCTTTAGCATTCCTTCCTCCTCTTTGATGGTTGACTTGAGATTTAGAGACCAGTGTGTATATATATATATATATATATATATATATATATATATATACATTGCTTAAAATATTGTGGATTATAATCAGTAGGAAAATTGCAACCTGCAAGAAATCTACATTTAGTGAGAATGAGAAAAACACACTTTGCAATTTACAAATTAAAATACAAATTTGGGCTACTCTATATAATCTTGTTTTTGTCTCACAGTGTGTTTGCCGGTCATTCATATGAACTATTGGACTGTCAAATTAGATCATGATACATGCCTTCTAGCTCTATGTTGACTTTCTTCAATTCATGCTTCCGATCTTGAAGCCAGTTGAAGGTTATAAAGAATAATTGATTGACAGTATATAGTACTTAGAAGAGGACTAATAAGAGGCACACTATGTAAACATTAAATGTAACTTGAGAGGATATGAACAATATCGAGTTGGACTCCTCACTCCCTAAAAAGGCAACATATTATACCAGGGGTGTCAAACTCATTTGATATTGTGGGCCACGTATGGCCTCGGTAGATGCAACTGGGCCGGACCATTAAAATTATACCATACATGCTATAAATAACCACAATATCACATCTTTCATTAGTTTTGGTGTGACGAAGCACAAGAACATTAGGAAAATGATGACATTTAATGAGCATTCCTTTTACACAACATTTCGTTTCATGAACAAGTTACTTTTATAATTCACACATTTGCATTGCAACCGATCCCAATGATTCTACAATGGCACAAAGCTTTAACAATAATTTGTTATTTAAAAATATAATAATGCACTTTAAGATTAAATGATATTTATAAAGAAAGGAATTTTTAAACCATCGTTTTTGTTTCTGATATTGGGCATCCTTTGGCCTGTCCAAGTGCATCAATACCAGGTGTCATGTCCTAACTAGCTGACACTTTCAGAATGTCATTTAACGGCTTGTTCGTGAGCTTTGAATGCATTTTTGTTTTATTGATATTCATTACTGAGAAATGTGTCACAAAGGTAGGTTGTTTCAAACATGAACAAAATTTTAGCAGCCAGGGCTGTTAATTTGGGGTACCCTGGTAGTAGTTCGTGGTTGCCACTTGCCAGTTGCGTGTTGAAACCGCGGTTGAAAAAAAACATCGCTGTTTTCTTCTACGTTGATCGAAAAAGTAGTGGACAATCCTTGAATTGCACCTCATTAAAAATATGAATTCCATGTCGTTTGTGCATTTTTTCCGCTTTTAAAAATCCTGCGGGCCTGATTAAACCTCCTTGGGGCCAGTTCCGGCCCGCGGGGCCTATGTTTGACACCACTGTATTATACAGTTAATAGAATAAAGCTGTTCTAAACTCGTTACTTCTCTTTTGCACCTAAATGATATTGACCCTTTCTTTATCATATTTACAAGAATAACGAGTACAGTGATACCTCACTTTACAAACGTAAGGCTAAACGTTCGTCTGCCAAACATTTATTTCAATAAGCAATCATTAAAACTGAGAATAATCCCTTCCCAGGTCCCTATAAAAAAATAATTTTCTACTAAATAAGCCTTAAAACGACACAAAATATATGTTATTTTATGTATAATAAATGTGTTATTGGATTGTAATTAAAGAAATAAACTGTACTGTATAATAAAGTCATTTATTTACCTTTATGATGGTCGTTGATGTAGTTGCCTCTTCATATCTGAGTGAAGTTGCCGTGCTTTCTTGGCAATAATACCCTCACTTACACTGTCCCCTGCTAGCTGCTTTTCGTTAATCCAAATCAAGAGAGGTTTTTCAACCTCTTCTATTGCCTGAGGCCGTTGCTTAGACAACACAGTAACACCCTTAGCCACACGTAGCAAAGGTCGACTTAGCATACTGGTACTGGGACGCTAAGTCACACAAACGCACACCTCGTTCGTGTTTTTCGATGCTGTTCTTCTGCTTGACCGTAATTTTCTTTTGTGTCCTCTTCATCTTAACATTTGCCTGTGGTGTCTTTTTCGGTCTCATAATAACAAAAGTACTCCATTCGATAGCAAACCACGTCTGCACTCGAAAGGGGTGTGGAAAAGTAGTCCGCCAGACACCGTGGCGCTGTGATTTGGTTCGTCCGCTGCAAACTAGTTCATATGTCATAGTTACAGCATTCACAGCCACTTCAATAATAAGAAAGCAGTACTTTTTTTAAACATGAAAAGCAATACTCATTAGAAACATCCCAAAACAATCACTGATCCAAATTATGAGTGGAACGGCTGCCATTTGATGACCACGTCAAGTATGACTACATCTTGTTTATTTAGTGCCTTTCATATATTTGCTTCTGTGTTACTTCCGGGTAGAGTGAATGGCGCGAATGACTGCCGCTGCTCACCCGCACACACAAAAATCTCGTGACTGTAGTGTCATTGAGAGTTTTGTAAGGGGCTTAGAAATTACATTTATTATTATTATGATTGGATTGGATTGGATTGGATTTGCCTTTATTAGTCTCGCAGTGGAGAAATTTACATTATTTACAAAATTATGAAAGAAATGAAAGTAGAAAAGCAAAACACGGGAGCTGCTGGAAAGGCAGCCACTCTCGCGGCGCCGTCTTGAAGTCAAAAGAACAAAAAAAAACTAAATAACAAATAACATGACAACACAAAGACACCTAGAGACATTCATTCTTAAGCACTTTCTGTCCCCTCTTTGTTACATAAAGCAGTTCCAGATGAAAGAGGAGAGGAACAAAGCGTCTCTTCACCAGTGGATCAGGGACATCATGGTGGAATGTGCACGTCGACTGCAAGCTAAATGTTGAAAGCAAACACGCAGCTGTAGCATCCTTTGACGAAAAGAGATTGTCTCACATCTCCTGTCCCCCATAAATCAGCTTCAATTCCATCCCGCGACAGTTCCATATACGCATCGGCGCTCCTTCCTTCCATTATTATTATTATTATTATTATTATTATTATTATTATTATTATTTATTTCCCAAATTTGGGCATGAGTGAGCAAAATGGATCAGCCTGGTGGAGAAACTTGGTAACATCCTCTGACCACCACAATAATACAGTATATGTTTTCTTCTTCATTTAACATGTGGAATGAGCCATGCATTGTCAATTGCTCAAATGGAGATCATTCATCCAATGCTGTACGTGTTCAAAGTAAAGCATCATGATTCGACAAATATTGACGTGCTACAGTAAATCAGGAGGTGAACATGCAATGCTGCATGACAGAGCATGTCTTTCTGTGTTGGCGACAATTGAAGAAGCTGGTTTGTTGCACCCTGGTGTCGCTCAATTGAGAAGAAACAGCATTATAAATCATTGTTACAAAAAAGATTTTGTTGTTGTTGTTGGTTTTTATTTGAGTATCTTTTTCCCAAAGCCTCGAATGAACATCAAACTGAAGTTCACTATCGCATATCTGACTTCCTGATTTTGATCAAAGACAGATTGTTTTTCCTGTTGCAGTTATTTCCTGCTGATGCTTTGAAGTCATTCTCTAAACAGACTAACAGGAAAACGTTTATATTATTTTTAACAGAGACGAATATCTTAATTCGAATGAAAAATATTTATTCATCCAGAAGGTCTGTGTAAACTCTCAGTCGTACAGGAGTGGTCCATCGATGAAAAGGTTTCTTCAGCCGTCATCTGTACTTCTTTGAAGGTGTCAGACGTTTCGCTGCTTATCCAAGAAACTTCGTCAGCAAACTAAAGTCTTACTGATAGTTTAGGCCCTATGTAAATATCCCTACTGTCCAGACATGGCGGTGCCAGACTCTGCTATGATAGGTCCCTGCTCTCAGGTTGGGGGAGAAGAGGACTACTCCCTGCAGCTCCACTGATTGTTCCTATTGTTCTGACTAACGACTGGCCTGATTGCCCCACTTCCATCGGTATCACCTCATCAGTATTACTAATCCCATGTTGCCTAAGCAGGGTATTGTATGAACGATCAAAATTAAACCTCCATCATATCGGTTTAATGAAGCATTTAGTTGCTTTATGAAAATCGCTTATTTTACTCCCCTTTCAAACGGATGACCTTTTTTGAACTAATCTGAACTAAAACACAATAAACAATGCATATTTTTATATTTATACATTTTTTTATCATTAAGTTTCACAGTACTGTACTGTAAAGTAAAATCCATATACATGTTGTACGTTATTTATTTGACCTGAAAATGTTCGTACATTAGATTCTCATTCTGAGGTGA